>NC_056751.1:475869841-475924841 GCF_019279795.1 Protopterus annectens
CATGGGTTTGCAATAATCCAGCCTCACCATAACTGTGGTGTTCACCCACCTCATGCATCCTTCACTGTCTCTTTCTCTTGTCTTGTTTGTCTTATCTGTCTGCAATTGCTTCCTCACCTGCCAAACTTACCTCACCCAAATGTTCCTACATCCCTTCCCCAACATTCCTCTCTATCTCAAAAATAAAATAAATAAATGAGCACCTGTCCCCCCCTCAAAAAATGTCCCATACATAGCTCTCCATTTCTCACATGTGTTCATGACACCCATGATTTGGTCCAATTCCCTACACAACAGATTGTGTTGTGGTCTCCCCTCTCTCTGGAAGTACATTCTAAACTCAGCAAAATGTGTGCATATATGTTCGTGTGTTATTCTTGAAGAAATGGATATCGGTGGTACTTTTCTACATCCTTTCTGCACATTCCTGCCTTCATTTCACTTTGTTCTTCCACCTGCTTACACCCAATTTCATCACATTCCTGTCTCCCCCATTTCTTTTCTTTAAAAAAAATTATTGTGCAATCAACAACAATGGTAAATGGTAGCCATATAGGTAGACATATTTAATGTATCATAGAAACTTGTAAAATTGCTACTACCACTCGTATTCAAACACAGTATCATCTGCTTGCAGCTGCAGTGCATTAACACTTTCTGCCACAGAGTCAACCAGCTAGTAGATGTATTTAATACATTCAATAGTAAGTGACACAGTTTAGGAAACATTTCATAGGTTCATAGGTTCATAGGTTCATACTAGGCTATCTGCCCTGGGGCATTTACAAGCCTAGCCCGAGTGTGTTTGGCTTTCGCCACCCTTACTTAGAATTGAGTTTGCTATGCCCTATTTAAGGTTAGTTTACTGAGCCTCTGTCTAGCAGAGACACAGAAGTAATCCCCGGGGTGAATCTATGATCTCCCATCCACTCATCAAGATTCCTCTTGAAGAGAGTCAGCGAGGTGCTCTGCCTAACATGGATCGGTATTCTATTCCAAAGTGAAGGGAGCCTCTGTGTTATGAATCTGTCCCTCCAGCACGTTCATACTCCCTTGCGCTTGCTCCCTATATCACTAATGTTGCATCTTCTACATTAAATTTCTATGAAACAGCATTTGCATAATCCCCTGTAATGTTTTACAAAGCAATGTGTGATACTCATTTAGTTTTGTACAGCACTACTGCATGATGTTGCGCAATGCTGCTTGACAAGCAGCACTACTCCCAAAATACTTTAATGTATTAGCCATAGCTATACCATTTTCCCTAAAAAGAAACTTATCACTGATTAAGTGCATTTATTCCTGTAGCCATAGCTATATCATTTTCCCTAAAACAAAATGTATCACTTATTAAGTGCATTAATTCCTGCAGCCAGGACATTCAGTTAAGTAGCAGGTGTATGCAACAGCAGTTAAGTCTGCCATTTGCTATACAGTTTCTAAAATACATTTTTTAATCAACTGAGTCTTTAGCACCACCTGTTAATGCAGTGATACGTGCGTTTTTTTGTTCAGATGGTACTTGGTTCAAATCCAGGTGTATATAAGTTTCAATTAATTTTACATGGAAATCCAAATTCTGAAGTGTGATAGTTGGTATGGAGTCTCTAAAATATGGCTAGATAATATTAGTTTCCAGTGCAACTATATAACACTTAGAACTGTTTTGCTATAACCATAAATTAGCGTGAGATGTGCACCATTGTGCAATTATGCTTTAAGGAAAATAAATGGTTCATTCACTAGGAGACCTGGTTCAAATATATTCAAACATGCATTCCCATACTGTCAAATACACATTTACCTCATTCTTTACTAAAAAACTAAATAAACTTTTTTATGAGTTTCATTTAGACCTAATAATCTGTTTTTAACATATTAACATTAAAACTTTATATTGAAAATTAACCTTGATTAATTTGGTCTTCTCCTCTGTCTCCCCAACTTTGTGGAAGTATTTCATGTTTCACAGGATGTTTAAAGGTCAAAGAGTTTTTGCTGAAGCTAAAGCAATTCTATAATGTCATTGTAGGGCTTCTGTGAGTGAAAAACAGCATGAGATGCATTCCAAAGCTTGAAAAATATTTAAATATACTTCAGGTGGGAAAAACATGTGTAGCTTTGCTTTTAAACTTGTAAAATACTTCTGACTGCATCAGGTGAGCTGCTACAGCATAGAAAGCTGTTTTAAATAAACGTTTACATGGAAAATAAATTTTAAAGCTGTTTCATGAAAAAAGTATACTTTTAATTTAATATCTGAATCACTCAGGGAAGCAGGTATACAATTCTATATATGCCTTATACTTTTTAAACAACTAAATATTTAGTAGGAGAGAGAGAGCGAGAAACACACAGATTGACACTAGACATATCAGACAGCATTAAATATCATTGTTCCAGAGTTTGTCCTTCTTTAAATTTTTAATATTTACTTATTGTCTGTCTAGAACTTATATGCTATAATATTTAATTACACTATACAGTAATGAGCCACTTATGCTGTTATTTGAATATGAATACTGCTACTAACAGAGGGATTAGCTTCCTGGCTTTTGTTCATGTTATTCAACAATAACCCATATATAGATCAGATTGAGTAAGTAACATTGTATTGAAACATCATCTATAAGATCAAATAAAAAAGCTTTTACCTTGTTTCAGATGATACTCTTATTTAGAAGTTAATGAGAACAAGAGTATACTAAGAATTTACAGCTTGTCCCATATAAGTTTGTTCATTTGTCTCTAGGTTTTTTACTTTGTTTTTCTTTTAAATACCATCCATTTCTTGTGGATTGCCTTTTTAAACTTGTCAGTGTCCAATCCATATCTTCAGTCTTGCCCCAAAATGTCTTCTTTTGTAGAAACTCAAAACAGAACAGGAGCCCAACAGTAGCCAGCAGAAAAGATGTTAATCCCAAAAAAGCACTTTCTTTAACAGAGTTATTATTAGTTGAGTTGACACCTAACAGTCCAGTCAGCCCGAACCTGTTTGGACTAACACAACCTTTGCAAACTTTGCAACCAGTGGACTTAACTAACATTCTTAATTCACTGTCACAATGTATTGACTATCTAACCCAGAGACTTGACTCTGTAGACAAGCAGCGAAGTGGCAAACTCAACACTATTACATCTGTTAACGGAAATAACCAGAGTAACTTGAATTCCCAGGATTATTCCAACAATACTGACCTTCAGCTTTGGTCTTTAGATGATTCAACACCACCGGGTCAACAAGCGACTGTTTTAATACAACAGGTGGGTGTACCTCTTCATAATTTGGCAGCACCGACTGTAGATAACAGTGCTTCTAATGAACTTGCTAACACGAATGAGCTTATCGGAGTTTCAGCCTTTATTGAATGGGTTAATAACACTGCCAAGTTAAGTTTTGGTTTTACTAACCCTCAGGAACAACCAGCTTGTAATGTTAATCTATCTCAGACAAATTTATTTTCACTTGCTGACAAATTGAAATCGTTTGATGTGAAACTCTTAAAATTGAAGAAGCTCCAACTTGAGGTGATGTATTTTAGACAATGTTTATCTGAAAGGATAGTACCTAAGGGCCTTCGGTGCTATCGATATCCAACTGGTTTAATCCCAGATTCACCTTTCCACACAGAATTACTTTCTTTCTTTGACCAGCAAGGCTTTCAGCTTATGGAGTTAATGATAAAACACTATTCAGTGCAGATTTAGAATTTAGTGAAGGAAGTTGAAGACTTGGAAAAATCTATTAAATTGCATTCTGACTTTGTCAGATATAGGTTTGACTATAACAGAGTTTTCAGTGGTATTGAGCAATTGCTGGACAGACTTAAAAACAACAAGATTAAAAAAATGAACCGTGACCGTATGGCATACACTAATGGTTCGGCTTATCCTAGACCACAAGCTTCACAGGTTTAGCACAATTCCAGTACAGTGCCGTCTCTGACAGAAGTCAACTCAACTAATAATAACTCTGTTAAAGAAAGTGCTTTTTTGGGATTAACATCTTTTCTGCTGGCTACTGTTGGGCTCCTGTTCTGTTTTGTATTGTTATTTTGTAGAAACTCCACTGCTTCATTTAAGATGTTGAATGCTTTTTGTCCCTCGGATAAAAAAAAAAATCCTTATTTTAGCTGGGAATACAAGCTGTGCTTTGATGTTTACTTTCCTTAATATATTTATTAAAGGAACAGACAGCTTTCTTTTAGTCATAATAGAAGTTGAATAGCCATTATCAAACTTTATGGAGCTGTCTCTTATTTTAATAGGTGAGTTAGCCCAGGTTGTTTTCAGGACTAAGTTTTTATTTTGGCTTGACATGAATTTAACTATATTTGATCTAGAAGAAGGTGAATTGTTTTTAGTGAAGTGTTTGAGAGATATCTATATGCTTTCTCAATGCCAAATGAGAGAGCTTCAGGTAAGTTTAGGGATTAGGAAGCCCAGTTATTTAAACATAAAATCATGCATTCCCTTCTTCCTTCTCTGGTATTCCATAGATTCTTATGTTATATCTTCTTGACATACTTTCAAGATCTTCTATTTTTTTCTATAAGCTCGGAACTTTGTTTGAGAATAAATTCAATGTGATTCCAGTTTTCAGCCATTCTCTCATCCATGTCATTCACTGCTTCTTCAATTGTGGTTATTTGATGAGACTGTTGCTTAATCACCTTATTCAATAGTTCCATCTGCTTCTTATTTTCTTCTTTAATATTGTCCATTTTCATCTCCAGTTTATCTATTTTTGATGTAAGATCATGTATATTGGTTAGTATAGACTACAGTTCTTTTTTCACTATAGATTCTTGTGTAGCTCCTTTTGAGTGACTCATTATAGTAATGAAGCAATACGTTGTTTTGACGGGAAAAACAGTAACAGAAAAATCACCAACTAGATTTTTCTGTAAAAAGCTTATAGATAACTGTTTAAATGTAAAATTTCCAGTGAAAAAAGACTATAAGCTGAATTTCCTGACAAAGAATCCTGTCAAAATAAATGAAAATAAGAAGATCAAAGTTTTAGTGCTGCTATCATCTCTCCATCTTGGCCACACCCTGTTTATTCTGCTTTTCCTCACCACCAGAGGTGCTGAAAAGTACAGCTGTGTACTTACCATAAATGTAGATGTTCGAGTGTATTCACTGTTGCAGTCATTACACTTGGGTTATCCTGCTGGCAGGCTACCCGCAGTCGGCCTGAATTCAAAAGTCCTGGTCCGGCGTCGGTTGCTGTCGCCTCCACCCTGACGTCAGAGCACCAGGGGTATAAAAGATGCAGCCGACACCATTTTCTTCAGTTTTTCTTGCCCCAGATGTCAGGTGCCCCCAAAAGGGTAGGCTATAAAAACATTGCTAATAAAAGCATGCACTAACATAAACAATACGTTCATCAACAAGCAAATACACCACATAGGTTGTATAGGATAGAGAAGTACAGATAAGTCCCAGCAAAGAAGGGGGTATGGTGGGTGGGTAACCTGGACTGCAACAGTGAATACACTTGAACATCTACATTTATGGTAGGTACACAACTGTACTATGTTCATCATGTTTCACTGTTGCAGTCATTACACTTAGGTTGAATCCCAAAGCTGAGGTAGGGCGGCTGGGTCTAAATAGAATTAGGAGTGGCTATAAGGCCCTGCAGAACTGCAGTGGCAAAGCCTGCTCTAGATTTAGAGTAAAGAGGTAAGTGGTAGTGCTTGGTAAAAGTGTGCACTGAAGTCTAAGTTGCAGCCTCCAAAATATCCTTGGTTGGTACTCCTCTGAGGAAGGCTGCTGAGGTGGCTGCTGCCCTGGTAGAATGTGGTCTAATTCCCTTAGGCACTGATTTGCCATGTTGTGAATAGCAGAAACAAATGCAGTGTCCTATTCATTTTGAAATAGTCTGCTTTGAGATAGCCTTTCCTTGTGATCCTGCAGCATATGCCACTAAAAGCTGCTCAGTTTTTCTGAAAGCTTTAGTTTTGTCCAAGTAGAAGCGTAGCTGTCTGTGTATTTCCAAAGAATGCAAAAGTCTCTCACCTTTATTCTGTGGGTTTGGATAAAAAGTAGGCAAATGAATGGTTTGGTTAAGAGCCACACTAGACACCACCTTAGGCATAAATGTTGGGTTTGTCCTTAGAGAAACCCTGTCCGGATGGAAGATAATAAAAGGTTCCACAGCCATTAATGCCTGTAACTCTGAGACTCTTCTTGTTGAAGTTATTGCTAGGAGCAGAGCTGTTTTCCATGATAAGAATTTTATCTCAGTTGTATTGGCTGGCTCAAAAGGAGGCAGTGTGAGTTTTTCCAAGACAAAATTGAGGTCCCATGCAGGTATTGGTGCTCTCCTAGGAGGTCTTATGTTTTTGGCCCCCTGAGGAACTGCCTAAGCAGCGGATGTGAAAAAAGTGGGGGTTCTGTATTGTAATGAGCTGAAATGGCAGAGGCTTGGATCTTAATTGATGAGAAGGATAGGCCTTTGTCCAGTATCTCAGTCAGATATTGTAAAATCTGAGGAATATCTGGTACAAGCGTGTCAATTCCTTGTGCCTGGTTCCAAGCACAGAATCTCTTCCATTTTTCTGCATAAGATTTTTGGGTGCTGGGCCTCCTGGCCTCCAAAATAACATCCATAACCACTTTAAAGAGAAGTGCACTCTGAATGGTTACACTATCCACCATGCAGCTAGATTTAGGTTTCTGAGTTGGCTGCGCAGGATCTGATTGTTTTGTTGGGTCAGCAAATGAGGTATTTGAGGCAATTCACCAAATTTTTGTTTTTCATTATAGACAGGGTGATGCCTTTTACCCCTGGTGACACCAATAACCGGGTAGCAGTTTTAGAATCCGAGTGGCAGTTGAGATTAAATGCCACTAGATTCCCTGGCATAAATGACCATATTTCTTTAAAACCACATTTGAAGTTAAGGGCTAGTGTAGTATGATGTGCTTTAGTTGTTACATTTCAATAAATACCAAGTAGTAATGTATTGAATTTTTGTCACAATATATGTATAGTAAAGAATTTCATTAATTAAATTAATTGATGAATATATTTATGATTAAATGAAGTAGGAATTATTTCTGTATTTTTGGGTGGGTAGTTTAGACAAGGGCACATATATAATAAAACATATAGATGGTGATAATATCAAGTACCATTCAGACCGAACAATGTAAATGAATGTATTTGTATTAGACAATATCATTATTGTTGTTATTTTTAGTATCATGTAGTTGTATGTATGTATATATTTATAACAATAGTAATGATACTATATATTTTTTTTAGTTTTTTAGTTTTTTATCATATATTTTTCTATACATATTAGCTTACTTATTCTGCATATTATTGCCTTCATTAAAATGAGGGATACTTCTTTAAGCAATCAAAGGAACAGTTAATTAATTAATTGTGTGAGTCATGGTATATGATTGGGTATTTAAGCATGAATGAATGGATGTTTCAACAGACTCTGATGATACCAGTCTAACTGGTGAAAGCGCTTAGTCTGTGTTTTTCGCTGAAATAAAAGAGTTTAACCTTCATGTGTTGGTGTTCCTGCATCCTGAAGCTGCTGTGGTGGATTTCTGTCTCCTTCTAAGGATAGGCCTTTGTCCAGTATCTCAGTCAGATATTGTAAAATCTGAGGAATATCTGGTACAAGCGTGTCAATTCCTTGTGCCTGGTTCCAAGCACAGAATCTCTTCCATTTTTCTGCATAAGATTTCTGGGTGCTGGGCCTCCTGGCCTCCAAAATAACATCCATAACCACTTTAAAGAGAAGTGTACTCTGAATGGTTACACTATCCACCATGCAGCTAGATTTAGGTTTCTGAGTTGGCTGCGCAGGATCTGATTGTTTTGTTGGGTCAGCAAATGAGGTATTTGAGGCAATGTCCAGGCTGGGCCTTGAGACAAGCTCCTTAGGATTGGGTACCAGTGTTGGCTTGGCCAATCTGGGGAAATTAGTATCATTTGTGGCTTCTCTTGTCTGACCTTTAGGAGTAACTTTGGGAGGAGAGGCAGTGAAGGAAAGGCATATACTGTAAGCTTGTTCCAGCTGAATGACAAGGCATCCACTTTCCATGCTTGTTTGTGATAAGTCCTTGTGCAGAATCTCTGAAGTTGGCAGTTTTGAGGGGAGGCAAAAAGATCTATGTCTGGGCATGCCTATTTCCTTGTTATCATGCTGAAGATTTGTGGATCTAGTTTCCACTCGTGAGGATCCATGAGGTTTCTGCTTAGTTAGTCTGCCAGAGCATTTGTTTTTCCTAGCAGGAATTGTGCTTGCAGATGTACTTGGTAGGTCAATGCTGTGTTCCACAAAATCATGGCTTGTCTGCAGAGGGGGTAGAAATGTGTTCCGCCCTGCTAGTTTATGTACCACATAACTGTGGTGTTGTCCGTCTTTATCAGCAGCTGTCCTGAACGAAGCCGGTCCTTGAAGGCTGTCAGGGCATTTTGTACAGCTAGCATCTCTTTTTGATTGATGTGAAGATGCCTTTGGCTTGGGGGCCATGTGTCCTGAATACATTTTACTGCCATGTGGGCCCCCCAGGCATAATCTGACTCACCTGTTGTTAGTGTCTGCCTGGCTGTGGGTAAAGTAAATGGCTGTCCCTTGTTGTGGTGACAGGCCTATGCACAAAATTGAAACTCCTGTTGCAGGCAGGGAATGAGTGAAATTAATGATTCCAGGCTGTGACAATGTTGAGTCCAAACACTTTTTAGATACCATTGTAGTTTCCTCATATGCAGTCTTGCATATGGAATTAGCAGAATGCAGGAGGCCATGTAGCCCAGAGCCTGCAGAATTTTTCTTACAGATAACTGGGTCTTTGTTGCCATGCTTTCGAAGTACGAAGTCAGTTGCCTTTATTTGTCTGGTGTGAGATAAGCCATCTGGGCAGATGTATTTAAGCTTGCACCCAGGAATATTATCTCTTGAGAGGATACTAGTTTTGATTTCTTTTCGTTTACTGTATACCCTAGGCAAATTAGTAATCTTTTTACAAATGCCAGATGCTTTAGTAGAATGTCTTTGGTCTCTACTTGAATAAGGCAGTCATCCATGTAGGGATATATCTGAATTCCTCTTTGTCTGCAGAATGAAATTACTGGTGCCACGCATTTTGTGAAGACCCTGGGCGCACTAGATAAGCCAAAGGGCAGTGCAGAGAACTGGTAGTGCATTGAGCCAGCTATGAATCTGAGGTATCTTCTTCAAGATTGTCTGATTGGGACATGCAGGTATGCCTCTTTGAGGTCCAAAGTTACAAGCCAAGCCTTCTTGCCCAGCATGGGCAGAAGCTGTTGCAGAGTCAACATTTTGAATTTTGGTACGTCCAGAAAAGTATTTAGATTAGACAGGTCCAGAATTGGTCTCCATGTTTTGCCTTTCTTGGTACTAAGAAAAGTCTCGAGTAAAATCCTTGTCCCTGCTCCTGTTGTGGCACTGGCTGAATGGCCCTCATGTCCATGAGAGATGTTACTTGTTTTTGTGCCTCTGCCCATTGATTGTGTGGCAGGTCTGGTGTACCTTTTGCCTTTGGAAGGGTGTGAAAGTAGAACCTGTAGCCATGAGAGACTATGTTTAGGACCCATTTGTCCTGTGTGATCGTGTGCCAATTTTGTGAAAAAAGTGCTAGCTTTCCCCCTAAGGGTGCTGCCAAGAAAAAAATGCTTGGCATTGGCAGAGGGAAGTCATTGGGAATATTTCCTATATGGCTGTGATTTGTCTTCTCTGCTTTTGGAGGTAGAAGCACCCCATAGTTTGGGTCTGTATGAGCCCTGGGGCTGTTGCCTGCCTCTAGGGCATCTGTATCAGCCTCTTTGAGGCCTGTCTGACACAGGAAAGGACCAATTCTTAGAAGGCCAGTTCCTGTGAAATCTGGGTGGCTGTACCTGTAAGAAATCCTTCACTGTCTGCATAGATTTAGCTTTATCCTCCATTTTCTTCAACACCTCTTCTGCCTTAACACCCAACAAAGTATCATGCTGTAATGGAGCATCCAATAATTATGCTTTAACATGATCAGGCAGAGTCTGTTCCTTTAACCAAGCATGCCTTCTAATAACAGAACCTGTTACAGCCACCCTGCAAGTGGCCTCCAGTGAATCATAACCACATTGCAAAGTATGTTTTCCCACTTGTTCAGCTGCATGCAATAAATCCTGCAATTCCTTGTTCTCAGAACATTCAGAATTTGTCAACATTTTCCGTTTTAACAGAGACATTAAGTATTGCTGATATTTAAACATATGAAACTGACAGTTTAAAGCCCTTGCAGCCAAGGTAGCAGAAGTGTAGACTGTTTTCCCCCATCTGTCCAGTGCCCTGGAATCTCTATATGAGGGGACACGGTTTTTAGCAGTAGCAGCCATGACCCCTTTGGGACCCTGAGAAATAGTTTCTGGGTCAGCAGCAGAGTTTTTATAAAGAAATTCATGAGAATCTGGAACACTGTAGTATCTGTCTGGCTTAACAGGTGCAGGAGGTAAAGAGTCGGGCGACAGGCCGGACTCTGAAAATACATCATCTACAATGTCTAGAACAGGTGGAATAGCAAGAGGTCTGTGCTGAGGTAATATAAAAAAGTCTCTAAGCCTTTTCTTAGAATCTGAATAATCTTGGCTCTCCCAGCGGAAATGCTCCCTCTTGGTATGCAGGGTTTCCCCAAAAGAGTAATCCTCAGAAGGAGAAGCTGAAGGAATAGATTCTTCAGCATCAGAATCCTCATAGGGAGGAATAAAGTATCCCTGTTCTGAAGAGGAGTCAGAGGAAATGGAAACCTGATCAGAGTAATCATATTCAGTATCTTGCCTAGGCCTCTTATCAGGAGGGGGATCGGAACCCCTGATCAAAGTAATTAGGTCTTCGGCCATTTTGAGCATCTGCTTCTTAGGCATGGAAGTCTGTCCTGGAGAATGCTGTACTTGTTTCCTTGTCTTTAAAACTGCTTTAGTCTTTGTCTTGGATGCTGAAGTAGGCTTGATATAAAGCTGTGTAAGTCTGAAAACACCCTCAGAAGCCGATGCCTGCTCAGTGGCTCCAGACCCATCTGAAGGATTAGTTTCTGAAGGGCCAGTACCTTGAGTATCCAGAGGCCTAGTTGTCTCCACGTGGGAGTCGGAGGCAGCCTGTGGCTCTGAGGTAGCGGGTGTCAGGGGCTGCAAAAGCACCTCACCGAGCACCGGCGAACCGGCAACTGGCCTAGAAGAGGCTTTGTCATCGGTTTTGGACCTCGGATGCCTGTCCTTTTCTTTCTGCTTGCATCTTTTATGAATTCCGGCCGTCTGTTGTTCTGATGGCATTATATAGTTAAACCTTTGGTCAAAGTAATGAAAAGCAAAATCGTACTGACGCTTAATAGAGCGTTGGTTAAATCTAGCACAAAACCGACAACTAGCAACATCGTGGTCAGGGTCTAGGCAAGGTATACAGTAAGAATGAAAATCCTTATGAGGTATTTGCTTCCCACAAGAAATACAATTATTAACTTTTTCTGACATCGGCCTGGAGCAAGAAAAATGTTTCCCCAATGGGGTACTTAGCTTTATAGAAGACTTCGGATCTGAAATTCAATTTCAGAAATCTCAGCAGTCGGCCGACTGGCACTTGCAAACTGCTTTTGCTTCGGGAACCACACGGCAAGACAGACTGAAGAAAAGGGCGTTGGCTGCATCTTTTATACCCCTGGCACTCTAACGTCAGGGAGGAGGTGACAGCAACCGACGCCGGACCAGAACTTTGGAATTCAGGCTGACTGCGGGTAGCCTGCCAGCAAGATAACCCCAAGTGTAATGACTGCAACAGTGAAACATGATGAACATCCATAGACTCTTGTTTAGCACCATACAAAAACCCTAGAGTGGGTGAGGTACACAAACGACATATTTTAGTCTTGTTTTGTAAGCTGCAAGGACTTCATCTGATACAATGACTGATAACCCTTTATTTTAAGTTGTGCAAGGTCAGCCTAGGCAATGCCGTTTATACAAGAACCCAAATTATCGGCTGAAATGCATTCTGAAATGTGTGTGTGTGTGTGTGTGTGTGTGTGTGTGTGTGTGTGTGTGTGTGTGTGTGTGTGTGTGTGTGTGTGTGTAAAATGTGTGTGCATATATTTTTCCCCTAGATAGATAGGTAGGTAGGTAGGTAGATAGACATCTGTGTGTGTGTGTGTGTGGGGGGGGTCATGACATTTCCTTGAAATGCAAACTGTCAAACCTCAAATAATCAAACTTAAGCATTCAGTTCACAAGATATTAAAAAAAAAGCATATTTTTTTCATTTTCTTTGTAGGAGGAAAACACTGCCACTATTACACTCCCTCAAGAACACACTTCAGTGGGGAAAGTGTAAATTCATCAGTCCAAACCATTTCATAGTCTCACAAAAAGGAAGCAATATTTTAACAGCTGACCATCATTTTCACTTTTCATCAATAGAAATTGATGATGAAACATAGATAGCCCATCTCTCTCCCTCTACACACATATATATATATATATATATATATATATATATATATATATATATATATATATATATATATATATATAGTAGCCCATATATATATATATATATATATATATATATATATATATATTAGGCTTCACATGAAGCCTATATGGAGTTTATGTGCTTGCGTAGCAAGCAGTGCTAATTACATATTTATGCAGCACAGCATGTTAAAATGTAAACAAGTGAAATTTCGTGGCTAGCAACAATGTTGCTAGGAAACCATGTAAAGAAACAGAGACAGCAGCAGATGTGTAAACCTGTTTACCTATGGACAAACTATGTTTTTGAGATTGGGCGAAATGTCACAATAAATAACAGGGTTAATAATACACCAGTGCATATAGTCCACTCAAATTACATGAAGGTGTATACAGTGCAGAGTTGTGAAGACCTGTTTCAAGCATACTGAACAAAATGTATGTAAATGATCAGTAAGGATACAAAGACTGCGTTATAAATAAACAGTCAGGGGAAGTGTGTACATTGAATGTGGACACAGAGATGAATTTCAGGAGTGAACACAGTGAAAGAGGACAGGTAAAACATGGAAATGTACAGCAGATGAGGTTGTCAAAGAAGACAGTTGTAGCATGAACACTATCCACATATCGGCATGATACAGTATGGACTGCAAAGTGAATGTGTATGTAGAATGTACAGTCATATGATGCCACAATATAAACAAAAAATGATCGACTTCAGCAATCACCTTAGCGTCTGTTGTCTGTCCAGGGGGAATACAGTGTCTCTCAGCCTGGGATGGGATGGTTGACAAACCACCCTAATTTGCCAGAGATGGTCTGCACCTGTATCTTCTAGTCTGTCAGATACTGGAAAATGCACTTGCCTTCTCCATATTGCCTTTTTTGGGGCAATGACAAAGCAGTGAAAGGTCTGATGTAAAATAAATTCACTGGAGGTAAATTAAAGGTTCTGTTGCTTAATGCTAGGAGTCTAAACATGAAGCTGCACCAGGGGAAATTGCCAACCTATTACCTGACAATTTTGCTGCAAACTTCACCCCCCCAAACCATGCCATGACATATGTGGATAGACTGAAATCCCTGTCACTGCACTCTGTATTATATAGGCTGCAGAGAGGATGGGTGCTGCCTGGCCTACAGGGCAGTATCTGACCCTGCCCTGATGAAAATGCTGCACATCAGCAATTCTAATGGCACAAGAGTCACTCACTCTATGGATCTTAACTTACCCTGTAACATTAACAGAACATGCTTGAAAGACAGATATATCTCCTAGAGACTGTCACTCCTCTGGAATATACTTCCAGATCACATGAAGAAGAGCTCCTCACTAACCCTATGAAAGTACAGCCTAGACAAAAGGACAGAGACCACAACTTCTCCCCAGAGGGCATCCATGTCCATCAAGGACAGGATTGTCAGTGTTGACCATACACTCATTCTGCAAATTTCATCCACCTAGTAAGAACAATTGGTGCTACTTGGGGTGAAAATGGCTAGGCTTGGAAGGGCTGTAGGGCCATTAAACTAGTACCCTCCTATGAAACTATGAACCTATGTCAAAAGTTCTCAGGGGGCACGTTACTACAGCTGTTATAGAAGGAGCATGTAATGCAATGGCAGCAATGGCCATCAGAACATTAGCTCACATCACACCCTCTTGTAGCCATACTGTACATCCACACCTCTATAACAGCACATGTGAATATTAGCATCATTGACATGTCAACTGTTCATAGGGTCATAGGATACTATTAGGCTAATGACTTCCTAGCCATTTTAAACATAAAAATAAGTCCCAATATCTATATTATGGAAGATAGTAAGACTATTGTTCCTATGCATATATTTGTTGGATTGCATTACATCCTGCCACTGTTCATATGGGACATGTGCACCAGACCATGACAGAATTAACAATCACACATGCAGTAGTCTGGAGATAGCTTGCAGGGGCTTATGGAAGGACTTTGCTTCAGATGTGTGTATCCATATTTGAAATGAGGACATTCTTCACTCCTCTGTATGAAGGATGTCATATGGACAGAGGCAAAAAGAGGATGTATTAGGCTACGTGAAAGATACCACAAGTGGTAGCAAACTGAAGATCTATTCCAAAGATCATACAATATCCATAATGTATCACTAGCCACAGACACACAGACGTAAACTGAGCCTGATTTGAACATTACACCTGTGTAGGTATAGAATATGAATGGCAAGCAATATTACAGTAACATCAACACATTTGTCTGACTGTAACACTGTCACGTTGCACTTTATGGAGAATGATAGCATCATTGTATGCTGAGAAGAACATAGTGGGAAGAGTATAGGGCATGGATGTGGAGTCATGTACCTGAGTAAAATTGTCTCAAAAGTGATAACTGTATGTACTGACACTCAAGTTTCTTGCTGTCAGATTAGGACACCTATATGCATATGTAAAGTAGCTTGCAAACATAGTAGTTAATGTCACTGCCACAACACAGGATTGTCTTGAGTACTGTGAGAGTGCAAGCTATATGGTATGACATCATCATTGCATGCTACAACAAGATGCTCAGAGGATGGTTTGACATAGCAGAATCCCTACCTAAATACACTGACTAGAGACTTCACTATGTTACACAAGCAGCACAGCACAAGTCTGACTTAGAGACTGTTGAACAAGACTTTATAAGTAATGATATTAGCAGTGTATGGTGAGGAGAAGATGGTAAGAGCAGTGTCCCGCATGCTGCTATAAAATGCTGTCTCTAATGTCAAACAAGTGTACAAACACACACACAGCAGTTGACTGCAGTGAAAACAGATCCCATACCTATGTAGGTAAACTGACTAAAGACCTCAGTATTTAATGCAAGTGTCACAACACAGCACAGCACAAGTCTGATTTGGAGAGTTTTGGATAGCACTTTATAATTGATGACATCAGTAGTGTCTGGTGAGGAGAAGATGATCAGAGCAGTATCCCACATGCTGCTGTAAAATGTTCTCTGTAATGACAAGCAAGTGCACAAACACACACCAGTTGAATGCAGTCAAAACAGAAATCCTATCTAAGTACACAGACTAGAGACCTCAGTACTTAACACAAGTGCCATGGCACAAGTCGGATTTTTACAAAGCTGCAGGACAATTTATAGTAGATGACATCATGATGGCATGTTTGAGAAAAGATGCTGGGAGGCCTGAATGAAATGGATGTGTAGGCATGTATGACGCACACACACACACACACACACACACACACACACACACACACACACACACACACACACACACACACACACACACACACCAGTTGACTGCAGTGAGATTAGAACCCCTACATAAGTATACAGACTAGTGAACTCAGTACTTAAGGCAAAATACTGACTTTTATAAGGCTGCAGGACAATTTATAGTGGATGACATCATCACTGGATGTTTGAGAGAAGAAGTTAGGAGGCCTGAATGTTAAGAATAGCTAGCCATGTACAACTGTTAAGATTTTATGGAGCTGCATGATACCAGATTGATGAGTGTGCAAAGTGCAGCATTTTCTGTTCTGTTTGCAATGTGCAGGTATACCTTAGATAGCTTTGCAAATTATATGCAAACATCTGTCCTGATTACTAGACGTATTGGAAAATATGAATGTTTATTGTCAGTATAAAGATGTCCATGATATATAATAAAGCATTTTTTATTATTTCTGCAGTGTAGTTGATATATTTGAAAACAAGTATTGGGAGGCCAAGTTTCAAGTGCATGGGTGCAGACAGCACACAGCTACAGTATAAATATGTGTTTTTTTCCTTAAACATTTCCTTTCATTTGTTTGTGTATTTACATGTACTTTCATAGGATGAAGACTAAATGGACAGAAAACATAAGCAATGCATGCTATTTTGCACTTTCCATAGTGCACTGCCGAGCAGCTGGTTTGCACGATTGATGGCAAAGTGTTTGTGCATGTGCAATGCACAGTTCTATTGGTTTGCTTACCCCTGCACAAACACATTAAGTGGAGAGGCACAGCAGTCATCAGTGTGTATAGAACTAAGTGTAAGAAGCACACCTACTGTTTAGCTGCCTCTCTGATAGCAAGTGCAAATGCACTGACAGATTTCTTTTGGAGGTCAAATGATGTAAGGTTCGAATCCAGATGTGTCTAATGGTTTTAAATATGTGTGTATAATACAATGAAATAATTCTTTATCCTACATTCACTGTGTATTGCCTTCATGCAGTGTGTTTAAGCAAAATTGCATGGAGGTAACCACACCAATGAAAAGTTGTTGACCGCCACTTGGCAATAGTGCATGATGCCAAACTCCACACAAGCACAGACACAAAAAAGTGAAGGGCTGCATTCCTTTTTTTATACTTCTGTGTGTTGTGTGTGATTCTATTTTTTGACCAGATTAAAGGTGTTAAAATAGGGCAGAACGGAAAGGCATGAAATGGGGCAAACAGGGGGAAAAACAAAGGAAAAGCAATATAAGAATTTTCAGGAGGGACGTGGGAAAGAACCATAGCTATTCACTTCTTTTGCAGTGTAAAATAGTAGTATGTATAAATTATTGGCTGAATTTGACAAAGAGGGGTAACAACAACAGAATTATGCTGTATAGCCAATTGGACCAAATCAAGTGTGTCAGAAAGACATGTTCCAAGTGAAAAGCTATATATGGGACAATCATTTTTTTTTGTGAGAGAGGTGCCCTTTTTTATTTATGTCAGT
Source organism: Protopterus annectens (assembly GCF_019279795.1). Taxonomy (NCBI): domain Eukaryota; kingdom Metazoa; phylum Chordata; order Ceratodontiformes; family Protopteridae; genus Protopterus; species Protopterus annectens. Next base: position 475,887,079 of record NC_056751.1, read on the forward strand.
AAGAGAAGAGTGTTGGGTAAGGAACATAGGTATTTCTGGGTCAGGTATGTAACATAGGTGAGGAAGCAGAGGCAAAAAGGACAAACAAGGCAAGATACAGGGATGGTAAGAGACACAATATGTTGGGGTTAGGGAGGGGACAACAGAGGCCTATGCCCATCAAACATGGAGACAGTGAGAATCCAGTCCTCACCTTCTGGAATGTTATCACTGTCCCCTTACTCTGCTGGGTGTAAGAGTACTTGGCATCTTCTCCTATGGACCATAATTGAGAGCAGCTTCTCTATCCAACATAGACATGCATCAATAATGGTGCCGTGCATAACCCTATGCACCAACTCTGAGATCTACTGGCAGGTGATAAAATCCCCATCTCAGCCAGTACTCCCAGAGGGTTCTGCCGTGCCAGCTTCCAGGGTAGTGCTACCTGAGTGTGCAGGTACTGCAGGGGCAGGAGAGGCTGTACTGCCAGTTTGTGTCCCAGATGTACTGGGCGTCAGCACCTTTGGAGCAGGGGCGCCACTTGGGTTGCCCTGCTACCACCCTGTGCTATAAAGCATTTTGTGATTTGTCAGAGACTGATGGCATAGGGTCATAGTTTCATAGGTGTGTACTAGGCTAATGGCTCTGAGGCCTTTACAAGCCTAGCCCATAGGATTAACCTGGCATTGTGCCACCCAACCTTAGTTCCCAGTGCCTCTGTTAGGTAGAATCACTGGAGTTATCCCCGTGGTGAATTTTATATTTCCCATCCACTCATCAAGATTTCTCTTGAAGAGGTTCAGTGACGTTCTCTGTTTTACATGTATGGGAAGTCTATTCCATAGCATGGGCAGTCTCTGGGTTACGAACCTGTCCCTTCAGCACATTCTGTTGATTGTGGTAATGAGGCTGAGGTATCTGGAGTGTGTGGTGCGCAGGGATTGGGATTTTTTAGATGTAGCATTTCTAACAGTGCTGGGTCAGACATGGCTTTGTAAGTCAAGCAGAGATCACCTCTAAGTAGGTGATATGAGACAGAGAATAGTGGTAGTTTTTTTAGTCTGTCCATATAGGACAAGGGTTTAAGGCCTAGGATCCTCTTTGTGAGGTACTTTTGTGGCCTCTCCAGTTGTTGCAGGTGACATGTGAGGTACATGCCAAATGGGGCATTGTACTTGATGATTGGCCTAATGAGGGAAGAGTAGAGGGAGACAATAACTTTTTTTCTTCCTGAATGCAAAACCCTTAGTAATGAGATGTACCACATAGAAGGACTTTCTGACCACAGTGGCAATGTGGTGATCAAAATAGAGGTTGCTATTAACCTGTGTTCCCGATCTCTTATAACACCTTCTGTGTTCAGTGGACTACCATCGATGTAGTAATTCATGGGAACTGGGTTTTTCCCAAAGGGATGACGACACATTTTTTGGCATTGAGCTTAAGGCCATAGTTCTGACACCAGTTGTTGGTCACAGTGAGACCTTTCTGTAGGATGTCAACATCACTTGGGGAGTTAATAATAGCTCCCAACTTGCAATCGTCTGTGAACTTTGTCAGCCAGAGTCTCTTTGTGTTGGCCTGGACTTCAGAGAAGTAGATACCAAACAGGAGAGGACCCAGGACCGAACCCTGTGGGACTCCACTTGTGACTAGTCGGCAGCCTGACTTGGAGTCAACTACTTTCACACTGTGGGTTCTGTCTGTGAGCCAGTTTGCAACACACCTAGTGATATAGGGATTGATGTCTAGCTTAGTGAGTTTTTCCATGATTCCTGAGTGGGGAATGGTATCAAAGGCCTTGGCCAGATCAAGGTAGGCTGTATGAACTACCTTACCTTCATCCACAGCTCTTACGACTGACTCAGAAAAGTTGACCAAGTTAAGCAGGCATGATCTACCCTTCACAAAACCAAACTGTATAGGATCCAGAGTTTGGAGATTCCATATATCCTTGTTTATTAGGTCCATGATGATGCATTCCATAGCTTTGCATATCAGACTCATCAGGCTAATGGGGTGATAGTTCCCAGGGTCTGTAGTTACTCCTCTTTGTGGAGAGGGATGACTGTAGCAGTGTGCCATTCAGTAGGGACATAGCCTAAGGTGAGGCTGTGATTGAACAGGGCACACAGGTGAGGTGCCAGTTCACTCTGTAGTTCATGTAGAACACAGCCAGTGATACTATCAGGTCCCATAAAAAAATGTATTATTGGCCTTGGACAGTGCTCTTTTAACCTGTGCAGCAGTAATACTGGGTGCCTGTCTGGTATTGTGATTGGTCCTTTGGGAGGGGGAGAGGGGTAAAGTTGGCAATGAATCTGTCGGCCAGTATATTGGCAATATCTGTTGACTCGGTATAAGAGGTACCATTGTGCAGTAGCTCAGAGCAAATCTGGATACTGCCATGCAGATTCTTTACATAACTATAGAAGGCCTTGTGGTTGTCTTTACTATCTGCTGCAATTCTGTTTTCATAACTAGCTTTAGAGGATTTGATGAGGGATCTCAACTTTTTATTGAGGCTGATAAGGGAGTTTTTCCAGTCTTGGGACTTCACCTTATTCCGCATCAGTTTCCTCCTTCTGTTGTAGAGTTTGTTTATGGAAGGGGAGCACCAGATTGGCTTCCTTTTTTTGGAGGAGAGCATCTTGGTTTTATTGGGTATATTGAGATCCATGAATTTGTGTACATGTTCATACAGTGCATTGGTGTATGATTCAGCGGTCAGGCAACTATTCTCCATTTGCATGGTTGCCGTGAAGTTAGCCACCTCTTTTTATGGAGCTCAAAGTTAGCTTTTGAGAAGTTTTTCATGGTAGTTACCTTTGCGGTGGGTGAGTGGGATGTGGATTTCCAAGGTGATTAGTTTGTGGTCGGTTCTAACAAGGGAGGAGTTGACTACTGGTGTAGAGCAATGGTCACCCATGTTACTAATGACCAGGTCAAGGATGTTGTTATCTCTAGTAGGGGTAAGAACAAGCTGGTCCAAGGCACTGGAATTAATGAATTTCAGGAAACGGTGGGCAAGTGTATTGGTACATGAGTATTTTTCCCAGTTTATGGAGGGGTAATTGAAGTTGCCCAATATGAGAGTGTTAGGTTGGACCCTAATATTCTCCAGGGTGCTTATGAACATGGAGTGAGAGTCTTGGGACATGGTTGATGACCCATAGAAAGCTACGACCTGAATCACTGTCTTACCTAATGTTAGCTGCACCTGAAGTATCTCTGATGTGCTATGTTGGACTACCAGTCTGGAGGTTTGTGCATCCTTTATGAATATGTAAACACAACCACCTTTGGAGCTTCAGTCCAAGTTCTGTTGCTGAAAGGTGTGGTATGAGTTATAGCCTGGTAGTGCAGGATTGCTTTCAGCTGCCTTGCACCGGGTCTCTTTTACAGCACAAATGTCGATGTTCTCCATTTTAAGGCGTGCTTTTTGAGATTTAGACTTCTAGCATTGAGCAGAATGACCTTAAAATTTTGATGACACATAGAAAGGAAAAAAGAGATAAGGGTTGTGGTGAGAGAAAAAAAGAGATAAAGCTAGTACTATCATATGTGACATATAATGCAGGTCCACAAGATTCAATAACAGTTTCTACCCTACAGTGATTATACTTCTGAACTTGGGCACTAGTCCCAGAGGTCTGGACACATAAGTCAATTTTTATGTATTTGTCCAATATATACTTACATATATTCCAAGTAAGTGTGATATTTATTTATTATATCCATAGTCAGTATTATTTAACTCACTCAAGTGCAATATTAGACAATCCAATCTGTAATGTGTTTTTTATTACTTTAAATAGGGTAGTTAATTTAACTCAGGGACGGGTATTCTTTTTGTATATAAGTGTTGGTAAATGTCTCTGCTCTTTCTTGCATGTATTGGGAATAGTATTGTATTTGTAAGTTATGTTTATTCCTCTACTTCAATGTGTTGTTTCAATTTCCTTTGTAATCTCAAGAATTGAGCTGATGCACAAAATTTCATCTATGCTATATGTGTGCAGTTCTAAATGACAATAAAGTTTACTTTGACTTTGACTTCTTAACTGCAAACTATAATTAAGGATTGCTCAAAGTAATCCTTGCAAATCTGCATATATTACACATATACTCGGTCCAGTTATACAAATTAAGTTAACAGCAGGGCATTTATGCCACTTGTGTAGAAATTAATGTATGCAATATTTTTAAAGGATTTTACTATTTTATATTTATTACTTGTTGTATTTGAACCCATAACACCTGACTACAGTCTAAGACTTGGCTGTGACAGTTGGCTTGTGCTACAGACTGAAGCATGCAAGCTTGCTTTTACAGTTAGGATATGCATGCTTACTTTGCAACAGCTGTCTAAAAAGAAGTAAATTTAAAAGCCAAAATAATACTTAATTTGTGCTGCATACTTACCCCTTGCTTCCCCTCAGTCTCTCTAGATGCTCAGCATCCAACTCTTTATTCGGTATAATCTCTGCATTGTCTGTGGAATCAAGAGAAGAAAACTAGAGAAAAGCATTATGCATACCAGTCTTGCCTATATGAAGCTTTCTATCTAGTATACATATTTTATCAGTATACTTACACAACTGTGGGATGTTACCAGACCTGAACTCATCCAGCCACTGGTTGAGTGTATCCCTCTTGTGCCTTTACAGATCATACAGTGTTCTGTAGTGCATGAAATTACACATGGAGACAGCCTGGGACAGACTATTGCGAGCCTCAGACTTGTACTAGGAGCCAGTGTAGTCTTGCTGCAAAAGCCTTCAGCTGTGGCACTTTACAAGGAGTCCAGTGAAGATTCTGGACTCTTCAAAACCCCACCTCTGTACCCTAATTTGGGCACCTTCCCTTCTACCACCAGACATGTCCAACCAGGAAGAACAGCAATAGCCAGGAATGATTTTCTGTTAATGCCTCTTATCACTTTCACTGGTAGTGCTCAAACCCAAAGAACAATGCCAACTATATTTGCATGATGTTAACAGTGCCAAACAGAGAGTAAAGCAGTTTTGGAAACTGGAAAGTTAATTTGACACTTGGCACTAGTTTGAGGGTTGTCTGTTGCTGTAGCTGGTAGATGATTTAACTTTGCAGACATGTAATGGGGCCATACATATTATGACCTGACAGATTTTTTGCATGCCTTTACACACAGATAAAATTCATTTTTACAATGTGGGAATCAAACCTATGCATAAGGGACAAAACATTTTCTTTCACAGCAGTGATTTTTCATCCTTGCTACTAAAGAAGTGCTTCTCAGACATCCTCATTATTTACATATTAATACAAATGACAGATGAAGGGGTTAACCATGTATGTGTGTGACCTGACAAGGTCCTGATTTATACATCCCTGTGTGAATGAATATTATTAAAGTCTGAAGACCATTCAAGGCCAGGGAACATAATTATTGTTACAGAAATATATCATTCAGTATACCCTCATTCACACAAATAATTCCTAAAGTTTATTAAAATCAGGTGTAGAACCCTTAACAAAACTGGAAGTGTGTAATTTTTTTATGTGAATTTTAATATAAAGTAAAATGGAAGAACAATAAAAGTAATTGGAATTTGCTGTATTAGAACCCAAGATCTTATGTTGTGCTGCTCTCCACTTACACCTGCTGCAACAGGAATAGATAAAAAACAGTTGGATATTTTCATATGCATTCTTAACTTCTGAATAACTGCTGCACAATGCCACTTAGTGGGTTTGTGCGATGGAAAACAAAAGCTACTACAATGTACCCTTTTTAAATCTGAGAATGTCTGAATCCTATTTGCAGATGTTCTGTCTGCTTCATTGGTGGGCCAGTACTCTAGGTTTGTTTGGCTATAAGTTATGCACACATGTGAGAAGCACAGCTAAACCTTTTGTATCCTTGTAAGCAGTGTTTCTTAGGTTTGATCCTTAAAAGACAAATGTGGGACTTGAACCGATAGTATATACTGTGTGAATCATCATGTTCTATTAGATGTGCTACACACACATGATTCACAGGTGTAGTTTATGTATTGGTTATAACAGAAGTATATTACACAACTTTTTTGTATTGCTATGTTTCCTCTGTTTGTGCTAAGATGCACATCACACAAACACTGGTATTAAAAACAACAACAAAATATATGAAATAACATTACAATAGCATTACAAGATAAATGTTAGTACACATGAAAGTTTTTACACAACTCTGGATTTGAACTCTCATAACAATGAACCAACAAACACATTAAGGGTGCCTTATCCTTCTTTGCCTCAAAAACAACTTTGCAACAGGAATGAAAATCATTGTGCATACAAGCAAGTCCAAAATCATTCATAGTATCAACAAGATATATGGCACTTGTACACTTCTGTGCTGTTTCTACAAGTATTTATTTCAGATGTAGTGCAATGAGTGATCACACAACCATTTAAGACTAGTATTTGCAGAAATGCAGCTTTGTCATATTCTTGTATGGTATGCATTCTTCTATTATCTGCTCAGTAATCTGAGGCATGCAGTCTGTAAGGCATTTTGTATCATTCTCCTTAAAATGTGTGAGAATATTATATGGTAATAATATACAATTTTCAGCAAATACAGGGGAGGTTGGATATTACTGAACAGAAACTATGAAATGTGTGTTGCTTACTAACATGCAAAACCTTGATACAATTGCTTATATACTTTGTAAGTGTAACCTGGCTGACACAGCCACTGGAGGTAAGGGAGTTTGAATTGCTATTGTACTTTCCTTTTCCCTACCAGTAATCATTCATAGCTGCAATCCATTAGCAACAAACGCTGAGGGAGCATCTGCACTCTGTTAACATCTATGACATGGAGTCAAGAATTTGAGATTCAGCAATTCTAAAGCTTTATTTGCATCTTCACCATGCTCTCAGGAATGAATCTACTCTATAAAAAGAGAACCATGTAGCTAGGGAACCTGAAGGTGAGCAGACTTGTTTATATGGATAACAAAGAGGAAGATTGCTATTACTTTATATTTATCTGCACAAAAGACTGCTGACCTTGATAAGGTATGACTGCATTTTTTTAGTGATATACTGGATTTGCTAACGTCACTAGGAAAAAAATATTTATGTGTATGTGTATATATATATATATATATATATATATATATATATATATATATATATATATGTCTACTTCTGTTGTTCGAAAACACACTTGTTCAAATGACAGAAAACAGAAACCAACTTCAGCAAAAGTGCACTTAAGCAAAAGTGCACTCTCATGAAAATCAATTAACTGAAGCACAGTACAGTGGTGATATATACTGTAGTGCATCTCGAAGTTAGTATATATAAGTAGTGGAGATGTGTCCATTAAAGTGAAGTGCACCCCCACACCCCTGCTACTTATATATACACTAATTTGGAGACTGCACTACAGTGCGGAAAAGGGTATATTTCCTCCCTACTGTACTGTGCTTCAGTTAACGGATTTATGCAAAAGTGCACTTTCACTGAAGTGGGTCTCAGCTTTCTGTTGTCGAACAAGTGTGTTTTCAAACAACAGAAGTAGACCCATATATATATATATATATATATATATATATATATGTGTGTGTGTGTGTGTGTGTGTGTGTGTGTGTGTGTGTGTGTGTGTGTGTGTGTGTGTATGTATGTATATATATATATATATATATATATATATATATATATATATATATATACACACATTAGGAAATGCTAATTTTTTCCTGTATGCACTTCTTAGAAGTTTACTGATAGCATAGGCATTTTTAACAGGGCATTTTACTTTCTCAGATGTACAACCTTATTAACTTTCATCATAAGTACTAATGTTACAACTGCTTTTCTTTACACTCTTCTTATTTCAGTGAAATGTAAATGTCCTATATTGTCAATGACATAGGGCTATTAGCCTTCCTGGATGGCCCATAGACACCTCTAGGTGAATGCTGGCCACAGATAGATGTGACTGGTAATTGCAATGAATGTTCTGTGGTAAATATGTACACATCTTTTGGCGACATTTTCTTTGGTAGAACTTAAAACAATTCACTGATATTTTATTCCTTTGTTTGGTACAAACATCTCTTTTGCTTGTTGTTTTAGAGGTGGGGAACCAAGGTCAATTTCTGTGTTGGCACAACCAAAATGGTTTTGCAGAGGTTTGCTTTGCTATTGTTACTCCTAGTTTTGGAGCAAACCTTTTTTTTCTGTGTGACTATGATATGTTAAAACCACATAATCCTTTTTTGTATTTGAAAAACTTGAAAGTGTTTTTATTTCTGCAGTGGATAATATTGAAAAATCAATAATATGTGTCATATCTATGCAGGACTTACTTATGCAGTATTCATGTGTAGTATCCTTCGTTTGCATTTTATGTCACCTAGGACTATGGAACTCAAGAGTCTCAGTCCCAGAAAACCCCGCTTCACTGGCCCTGAAACTGATGTCATCATCCAAGCATTTTGGCAACATGGTGCCTTTCTGTTTGAGAAAGGATGCAGGGATATGTCTGGAAGAATACAAATTTGGAACCAGATTGTGAACTATATGAATGCTGTCAGAAGATGCAGCATGACATATGATCACATGCATCATAGAGACACTGACATGATTTGATTGGCCCAGAGGAGAGCAGCTGCAGTGGCCCATGGGGAGCTGTCTACTGAGGCTGGCCTGCTACATAGTCACCACTGACACCAAATGAATAATTTCTGTCCACTGTCAGGTATCCAGAATGTTCAGTAGAAAATTCACACCAGCATGTGAATGATGTTGGTGCTGCCGTTTCAGGGAGGACAAGTATGTCAAAGGGGGAGCTTCCAGGTAGGCTTACCTATGTCAATTTGTAAATGTTTTTTGTATAGTAAAATATTAAAAGCAATATTTAAGTTGGTTTAATATTTTTTTTCTGGGGGACTAGTTATAGATTGATACAGTTAACAACACATTCTGGTTCAACCACCTTTTACTTACTTACATTAGCAAGTAACAGTATGCAAGGATATGCCATTCATTGTATTATTTTACATGTTTTTTATATTCTAGGTTCAACATTTACCTTGTAAATCCAGCAGTTGCTACAGTTTTCATTCAGGACTGACTGATGTTAGGAGTATACAGACATGCATGGCTAAGTAAAGATTGTGAGCTCTGCCTGGCATCAATGTTACTATATTTATGTGTATAGGATGAAAGTTTTAGTCACTTAGGTGCTGAGTGTGCCATGCGTTGCCTCTTTGCCAATGCAAGGAAATATTGAGCATGCCTACATCTGCCTACACCCAGAGCAGCTGTTGGATCTCCCTCTGACTACTCACCTGCATGTGGCTTTGGAGACCTTGCCAGTGATGGTGAGATGTGTGGGTCTTCCACATGTTGATCCTGCTGAAGCAGCTTTCTCAAGATGACATTGTGAAGTGTGGCACAGATGTTGAAGATTTCAGAACAAGTATGGGGATTGTACTGCAGTGCTCACCCAGATGTATCTAAGCACTGGAACCATGACTTCAGCAGCCCAAACACATGCTCTATGAGCTATAATTTGAGTGCATGCCTCATTACAGCATTGGTCACTTGGTGTGTGTGCATTTCTGATTTGTGTTATCAGCCACAGAAGTGCATAACCTGCATCCCCCACTAAATGAACCAATGGGATAACCCCCCTTGCAAACATATCATACAGTTGGGAGTTGTGCCAGATTTCTGAGTTGTGATAACTGCCTGGGTTGCCTCCACACACATTCAGGATGATTTCCTTAGTGTTACTCATGATTTGTCAGTTAATGGAGTGGAAGCCCTTTCTGTTTATGTACACCCTTCCCTGTTCCCCAGATGGTACTTTGATCTCTATATGTGTACAGTCTGTGGCACCCAGTATTTTAGGGTAGTGTTCTAAGGGGAAGAACTCCTGCATATTTCTAGCCTTGTCCTCAGGTGTAGAGGGAAAATAAATGTAGTTACTGGTATGTAGGAGCATAGCATTTAGGAATTGATGAAAGATCCTGAATGCTGTTGCCTGTGACACCCCCAGGATGTACACTGCTGGTCTCTGAAAGGTTCCTGTAGCTAAAATTTTAAGTGCTACACCTATCTTTGTCTCCATCTGTATTGATTACCCTGTGTTTGCCCTTGGTCTGAGTTGAGGATGACAGAGGTTGCAGAGTTCATGTAGTGTGTCTCTATCCACCCTGTAGAGCTCTATAATTTCCATCTCATGCAGATTGTGAAAAGTTAAACAGGGTGTAAAAGCCCTTCTCCTTCTTGGCCATGGTCTATCAGCAGTAGCAGCATATACTTCAATCTGTTGTGCATACACATGAATTAAAGAAACAGCAGCCTCTGACATAATTACTGTGTACAGAAGTTTCCATGGTTGTGTTCCAATATGTTTTGGAATTTGCAGGGAAATCCAGAAATGAGTCTGTGCAGTTGCCTTATAACTTGTTGAATAGCTCCTCCATCTTGGATTGGTTAATTAGCATACAATTCAGCTGCTTATACAGTAATTAACATACTGTGGTGTTTGCCACATTTGTGTAGTTCAACACACTGTGTAGAGCCGCTTACTGAATCCAAAATGGTGTGTTGTCATGTTTGTGTCACAGTGTGCAGACAATCTTAGCAGACCATGTACACTTTATTGACTCTGTCCCTATATCTATATTATTATTATTATTATTATTATTATTATTATTATTATTATTATTATTATTATTATTATTATTAATTTTTCTATTTATAGGAACTTACTCTCTACTGCAAAAAACTCTGTATAATATCTATACTGACCACTTGAATACAGCATATTTATTCATATTTACTATATCTGTACTAGTTCAACTGCAACCCACCCATGCATAATGTTCATATTTGCTATATCAATGTATATACACTCTGCAACAACCACACCACTGCATCTTTACAGCCAAGCAGATAATTAAATCCTGTCCTCTTTCAAACTTATCAGTCTGTTCTTCCTATTTATCTTCCACTTTCAGTAAATGCAATGAATTTTCTTTTAGGAAATTGTTTTTTAATTTAACATATTTACAACATATACACAGAAAGGAAGAAACTCATCATCAGATACTGTTATACAGTCTTAGGAATACATTGACTCATCAAGGTAATCTTATACAATTAACACATTAAGAGTACTGGTATTTCAGTAGCAACATTTCAAGGCTATCCCAACAACCCAAGGTCTTAGTATAATTTATTGATCTTATTCTAATCACTTCTTTTCAGTTTTACACAGTATTACTGTTAAATGTAAAAATTATTTGAATGTAGAAGCTGAATCCAAGTTCCAATTTTTTGGAATTACTTTTCTAGCTATTGCCAGGAGTTTCCAGAACATTTTTGTTTTTTGGCTTTTACTGATAAAGGAAGTAGAATATTCATTAGTATTATTGATTAAGTTATTAATGCAATGCATCTATCGATCTAGTAAGACTAATGTATTGCAGTTTTTCCATTAAATTGGATGACAATTGCAGTAACTACTTTAATTTAGCTATCTCAGATTTTGGGACAGTAAAGATCCTCTTCGTCTCTGAAAAAATTACTTTCAATAGAGGAAGAAACATTAAGTGTATATTATTATCTTATTTACCCCCAGTTAATAAATCCTTCTGTAAACTATTTTTTCTGTTGCACTGTCATTTCAGAGACATTCTTCCAAGCTGCCATAATCACCAATGTAATTGTTCTATTTCATACCATGGCATAGACTGTCTCAGAGTAATTTTAGTTTTTCCATTCTTTCACTCATTTATAGTTAATGGGAATAGTCAGCCTCTTTGCACACCAATGACTTGTTTATGGCGCATGCCCTTATGGCTGTCTTTCTTTTAGAGAAAGTGAGACAGTTCATACCTTCTTCACTTTCTGGCACAACAAAGGGTCTTACGCTTGTACTTTCACCATCTTCCAGTTAAACAAATTGCTTTTTGATATATGCGATCTGCCCAGAAAACTCAACAATTTTATTTCAAGTTTCACAAATGCCGTTTTCTTTAAAAACAAGATGATGTCACATTGTTCCTAAAATGCTTCATGGTGTACAGTTTCCTTTAATTCCATTATTTCTGCAAACAACTAGAAATTCAAATAAGAGCCTTATGCCTTTCTAAATCCCGTCCATCTTAGAAGTTGCATTTTAGTATTATATCTTATAATCACTTTCTTATCATCATGACTATTTCCAGATCAGGCTACAGACTTTTGATCAGTTTCATGCTCAATCTTCTCTTACAAAATCATTTGTCTCTCCTCTCTATCAGTTTCATGGCCATTTTGCATACAAATCTTCAGTGTATCACTGTCATCAAATGTATTTTGAACAATCAACTTTAGTATTAGCAATAACTAAATTTGATCCAAACAACTGAAGCAACCATAGGAAATATCCAGTATTTTGATAATCTATCCCTTTTTCTGAAAAGAGATCTGATGCTGCTGACAAGATTTGAAGATAGCCATTAAGCAATGGCATGTCCTAGCATTGTTGCTTTAAATTAAGTCATGTTTGTTTTTCTTTGGGCTCAGCTAATAAACCTGTTATAGGAGCTAGCTCAATTGCTTGCAGCTGCAGCAATACACCTGTTGCCAGTTAGCAGTCTTAGCACTTCATTTACAATGCAGAAGAAAAGTGTTGTTTACTTCGGTAATACTATTGTGTATATCTTTTTAGTTCTTGATCTTCATCTTAAGATTATTCATTTGTGCATTGGTGCATCCAGCTATTTGCTGGCTGCATATCACATGCTTATGATCAATAATGCTTGTACAAAAATGCCATTTTATAATCAGAGCAAAATGTATGTTGTTCCTCTATTGTCATTAATGTTTGGGAAAACAACATTTTTTTTATTCTGCAGCAAAAGGTTGCATATTGCTTCCCTATAATTAGGGGTAATTCTAAAACCAATGCTTAAATCCAAAATTAAATATTTGTTTTGTTTTTCTCACATGTTTATCAGCTGTTATTTAACAGAAAAAAATGATTTTGGTTACTTCTCTGTGATCAATGATACTTATACAATCCATTTTCAAGTCAATAGCAACATTGTCTATGCTTCTCTATGACCAGCAGCACTTTTGTAAGCATTGTAGTTTTTTGAACCAACAGGAGAATACTTAATGTTGGTTGTGCACAGTCTTTTTTCAAGACTGAAACACTGTCCCCGTGATTCAAGAAGCTCGGCGCAAGGATGGTTTTAGCATTGTGTTGAGCGTCATCACTACAGATGGCACAGCAGCACCATATGAATATGTATGAGGGCGCATCATCGCACCCTCGACGTGCACAGGAAAGGTGTGCGAGTGCAGGGGGTGTGTACAAGTGCTCTACGGAGGCATAAACATGCCCCGACACTTGCAAAACCTACTATGCTTACTAGTAGAGCCTGCCCCTAATAGTAAGTCAGTAAGTCAGTGTCCGTGGATACCAAAATGTATGCTAAGCATACAAGAGTGTCCACAAACAGTGAAATAAAATCGAAGTAGCAAACATACAAGCACGTAGTGGAATGTTGAGCCCTTACCCTAGAACTTTAACAATTAGATTCCCTGTGTCCCTATTATACATTTGAATTGCTGCAATATCGAAGGTGTAAGCAAAGCGCAGCATGTTTGCGCATCGCTGCCCTCCGCCGAGCGTAGCTTACACATCATATTCATTCAAATAGAGAAAAACATGCAGAATCAATGTAACTATCAATAGTGCAGTGTTTAGAGCATCCGCCTAACAAACAGGCATTCATGGTTCAAGCCGAATAATCACACATATCATTTTTCATGTGGAATGAATGTTGTTTTGCCACACCGTAAAACTCCACTGCCATTCAATGTGCGGACAAGGTGATCCGCTGTGGCAACCCCTAACCGGGAAAAAGCCGAAAGAAGAAGAAGAAGAATGAATGTTGTTTTGCCGTAAAACCAACATAAGTGTATCACATGAGATATTTAATACTCACTTCAGATGAGAAGCTGTCTACTATTGCAGGGGCTACACCGTCATTTGGGTTCAGGCGGAACAAGAACCTTAAGGATTTGCTTAATAGAGAGGGTGGTAGAGTTCCTGGACAGATAACTATGAGAAAAGGGACATGGCCATGTGGTTTTTGCAAGGCATGTAGTTATATCAGCTTTGCAACTACATTCACCCATCCCCATACAGGTAGAACTTATAATTTTGTAATGAATGCAGACTGTAGATCCATGAACGTGATATACCTAGCCACATGTCAGTTCTGCAGTAGTTATTACATAGGCAAAACCAACTGCATGCTAAAAACTAGGATTCTGAATCATTTATCAGCTATTAGGCTTAGAAATTAACATAATGCACTTTACAGACACATTCTAGTTGCTTCAGGACATGCATTTAAATTTCAGGTTATTAGCCTCATACCTCAAGGAAACAGAGGGGGCAATACTGTTAACAGAAGAGAATGTGAAGAGGCTAAATGGATCATAGAATTGACAGCACACAGACAGTCTGGTCTCAATGAAGTCATTCCTATTAAGCCAGCCTTAAAGAAAAGGCGGGTTCAATACTGAACACTAATTGGTTAATTTTAGTTTAAAATGCTTTTTGTTTGTATCTTCATGTATCTTCATTTGTCTGAAGAAGGGTAGTCACCCGAAAGTGCTCACAATACAGTGTTTGGATTTTATTTTGTTTTTTACCTGTCATCGTATTCATCTGAAGAATAAATTATTACCATATTATTTGGTAACTGCTTTATTTCTCTTTGGATGTGTGCTTTGTGTGAGCAGTTTACCTTGGTGGAGGACCTCCTGTTTGTATTTTAAGTTTGGATTATTTTGTGCATGGAGGCCTCACCTAATATGGAATCGCGTGGTAATGAGAAGGACAATACTCAACCTTTGACTACATCTGCTTACAGAAATAACACCATGAAAACGTTGTTCAGCAAGGTGAACCCTCTTTCACAGCTTGATTTGCAAGTATGTGCACAGAGTTCCACCATTAGTATGGTGACTGATGAACGTAATTGTGAGTTTGATGAAGTAGCAACTAATCTTGTTAATAAAGTTCATAAATTAAAAAGGTTACAGTGGCAACATAACCATCTGGAAGTCTGTCTACAATTTGGGGTGGTTCCGCAAGGCATGCAAATTTTTTGCATGACATCGCAAGGAGAATACCACCCAGAACTCCTAGCGAGATGACAGTGAATTAATATTGAGACAGGCTTCACTTACTTGTGACTGTCACTTCATTATTTCGGTCCAGAGGAACAAACTTTAATACAAGAAGCGGAAAGTTTACAGCAGCAATTGGAAAGAATGGATGACATGTATTGTAGTTTTTCAACAGGTGATCAAAAGCTACAACAACAAAAAGCCAAAGAATTGTAGAGAGACTATGATTTTGCTAAAGGGCAGGTTTTTGTTTGGCCCAGGGAACAAGTTTCATTGATTTCTACGATGACACAAGGAGCAGCTGTAGAGATGAAGATAGAGGTTTACCACACAGGCAGCCCAGATGGGGCAGTGCTAGCACGGCTTCACAACATAATCATGTCAACGAACGACGAGTTTCATCATTTGTGAACACTACTCATAGTGAGACTGTGCAGCTAGGGTCCACCGATACCATCGAATGGAGCTCAAATCAAAGACTGTCCTGTAGTCACATTACAGAATCAGAGCCTTTTGGGTAGTGTTACTCAAGGGGCAAGCAGTTATTCTACAATAGAACCCAATGTGATGCAGGCGGCCTGAACTTTGTTTGGAAACAGGAGTCAGGCCTAAGATTCATCAGGCAACTGAAGGAACTGGTAATTTTTGAGTCAGTCTCCCAGCACCAGTCAAGAAGAATGGAGACTGGGTGCATTTACAGCAAAATTCCAGGCTCAGCAAGAAAAGGAGGACTTCACAGTGACTGATCATAGTATTGTTTTTAATTTATCTAAACATGTACTTTCTGGTGAATTGTTTATACTTAATAAGGGGTTAACGTTTGTACCTAGTGTTGAAAGCTGTTTTAGTGATGTCATTTTAGACCTTTTTATTATTTGGAAGGAATTTGATGATTAGGAATATGTTTGGTGATCAGGCTGTCTCTATGGGCCACATTTCACTAAGACATCCTAGCACCTTTGTACCAATTTTTAATTACCCTGTTAACACTTTTATAAAGGTTTGTGAGCAGGATATTTTAAACTATCTAACTACTAGACACACAAGGAGCTTCTATAATCTGTCAGTAGTGCAGCGGCAGGCATTGAAAGATCTGCAGAGTAATGAAGACATTATCATTAAGGGTGCAGATAAGGGAGGAGCAGTGGTAGTCTTGGATACAGAATACTATTCACATAAGTTGTCAGAAATGTTGTCTGATGCATGGACTTATACTCACATTTCTCCCATCACTCTAAAAGGGATTATTTCTGAAGTTAGTACTGTCCTGAAGAGATTGTTAACAGAAGGAATGATGAATAGAGAGCTATTTGATTTTCTATGGATAGAACATCCGGTGACACTGTTTTTTAAAGCTCTCCCGAAGATGCACAAGGACCCTATTGATCCCCCCATGAGACCCATCGTCTCAGGAAGGGGATGGATCACTGAAAATATGTCCATATGGTTAGAATGTCTGTTGAGACCATGTACAACAGAGTTTACAGAGATACCGAGAGATTCAGGACATTTTTTAACTACATTAAAGGAGACTGTAGAAGCGAAGGAGGCCAGGCAGTATATAATGGTAACACTTGATATACAGAGTCTTTTCACTGTGATCAATAACAATTATGGCATAGATGCCATAGCACAGTTGCTCAAGGAATCAAGTATTATAGAGGAGGATAAGCTTAAATTGATGACAGAGATGTAGAGGATGGTCCTGGAATATAATGTTTTTGTATGTGAAGGATGTTATTATAAGCAGACACAGGGGGGAGCCATGGGCACCCCCTGTATGAACACCTATGCCAACTTAGTCCTAGGTTTCTGGGAAAAGCCTTATGTACTAGTGGAACAGAATATGTGGAAGGATAAGATACATCTTTACATGCGATTCGTGGATGATATTTTCTTGTTGTGGGGGTGGGGTGAGGCAGAGCTGATTGACTTTGTCAACTGCATGGGCACATCCAACACATTCTTAAAATTTTCTGTGAAGCACTCAACTAAAGAGATAGATTTTCTAGACATCAGATTAATACAAGATGCAAGGGGCTTTAATACGACACTTTTCAGAAAGCAATGTTGGCAAAATAGCTTGCTGGCATGAGACAGCATGCATCCTCAATTCGTCTTCAATAATATTATTAAGGGTCAATTGGATAGGATTTCCAGGTTATGTACTGAAGAGCAAGATTTTGAGACAAAAATACATGAGTTACAAGAGCATTTTGGGGATAGGGGTTATAATGAACTGCAAGTGGGGCAGAATCTAGCCAGACAGAAGGTTCATAGGCAAAATAAAATGCGACCATGGTTTAGTTCAGATGGAGCTGATAGGAGTTTTTCCTCCGTTGGTAATTCATCAAATAGGTGCCCCAGGTTCATGCTCACCTATAGTAGCAATATACACGGCGTCTGTGATATTATTAGAAATAATTGGAAAATACTTACTTCAGATGAGACGCTGTCTACTATTGCAGGGACTACACCGTCATTTGGGTTCAGGTGGAACAAGAACCTTAAGGATTTGTTTAATAGAGAGGGTGGGTGAGTGCCTACACAGATGACTATGAGAAAAGGGACAAGGCCATGTGGTTCTTGCAAGGAATGTAGTTATATCAGCTCTGAGACTACATTCACCCATCCCCATACAGGTAGAACTTATAATTTTGTAATGAATGCAAACTGTAGATCCATGAACGTGATATACCTAGCCACATGTCAGTTCTGCAGTAGTTATTACATAGGCAAAACCAACTGCATGCTAAAAACAACGATTTTGAATCATTTATCAGCTATCAGGCTTAGAAATGAATATAATGCACTTTACAGACACATTCTAGTTGCTTCAAGACATGCATTTAAATTTCAGGTTATTAGCCTCATACCTCAAGGAAACAAAGGGTGCAGTATTGTTAACAGAACAGAACATGAAGAGGCTAAATGGATCATAGAATTGACAGCACACAGACAGCCTGGTCTCAGTGAAGTCATTCCTATTAAGCTAACCTTAAAGAAAAGGCGGGTTCAAAACTGAACACTAATTAGTTAATTTTAGTTTAAAATGCTTTTTGTTTGTATCCTCATTTGTCTGAAGAAGGGTAGTCGCCCGAAAGTGCTTACAATACAGTGTTTGGATTTTATTTTGTTTTTTATCTGTCATTGTATTCATTTGAAGAATAAATTATTTCCATATTATTTGGTAACTGCTTTTTTCTCTTTGGATTTGTGCTTTGTGTGAGCAGTTTACCTTGGTGGAGGACCTCCTGTTTGTATTTTCAGTACTAGTAAGCAGGTGTAAGCACAAATAAGCAGCAGTAAACACATATAAGTATCAGTAAGCAAGTCTGACTGCACTTGCATGGGTCTAAGCAGTGCCCAGCATAGGAAATGTACATAAGTATATATATATATATATATATATATATATATATATATATATATATATATATATATGAAGAAAGAACAAAGTAACAATAAAGCATACAAAAAGAATGAGAAGGGAATCAACAGCAACTCCAGTATTATATAGCGCTGTCAGTGTATGTCATATCAAGATGGGCAGTAGTGAGCAAAGCACTGCTACTCACACCACAGGTAGGATATTACCAGTGGGAGTAACATTGTTGATTTGCTAAGTCTACTTTACACACAGAGGGTTGTCCCTGGTGGGACTGCACAAAAATTGATAGACCATTTGGCCATCCGACCATTACACAAGCAATGGCAGGTATGTTCAAGGACTAAATGGTGGGAAAGTCTGAGAATACATGGGTTGGGACAACATACATGTAGGGCCCCTAACGCTCGGACAGGGAAATGTGTGGAGGTGTGTCATGGCTGTGATAACAAGTGGACAATGGATGGTATGCATGTATGTTGAACACAGGTGGGGTGGTGGAACTATGAGTATGAAATTATGGAGCCAGGCGTGCCAGGGTTGGATGGGCTAGTTCTAATTGGACCACCTCATGGAGGTCAGCGAGTTTGTTATAAGTATATATGCATACACACATGCAGACATCAATATGTAGAAGTACATTCTCTGTAACACATTCATTCCATTTGCAAACATAAATAACATGAATGTGCCCTTACAAACCTCGACAGTAGATAGAATAATAGGTTGTGCAGAAGAGGGATGGGATGAAACTACTAAAACGCAGAAGTGTGTACAATGTCCAAAGTCAGTGCTGTGCTGAAAATAATCAAATGTGAGGACTTTCCCACACATGGAATCATTCCTGTGATCTGCCTGCTATGGCAACACCAATTACTAAACCAGTTTATGTGTAAAAGAAATATGCTGAACACATACATAATTAGGCTCTCATGTGTAACGTGTGCATTACCACATAGCCATACTTACTAATTTATTGTAGTGTCATGTTAACAGGAGTGAGGATGTAATGAAGCATGGAGTCTAATCTTGACATAAACATGTGCGGATCCCATGTGGGACAACCCAAAAACTGTTAATTATATTCTTTTGGTCGCTCATGTCACCAATGTTTGTGGACCAAACATTTGGGAGTTCTGAGAATACATGGAGTGAGTCAGCCGATAGCATGGGTCTATAGGAGTAGGGAGTGGCCAATGTGAAGTGGTGTAGATACACCACGAATCCAACTGGAGAATAATGGCTGCAGTATTTGGGAGGCATTGGGGTGTGTGTTTGGGAAACCAGGAGCCATGGGTATATGGGTATATATGCAAATGAAGCAGCACAGCAATAGTGTATTGGTTAGTGCAACCGCCTAACGAACAGACATTCCCGTACCGAATCCCACTGCATCACATACCATTTACCATCAGTAATCTTTACATGAACATATTGCGACATCTGTCTAATGTATAACCTGCAAAATATCAATTAAAAGTTAACTGGAGTGAAGTGTCAGTGTCATAATGAATAAGGCACTAGTAAGCAGGTTCAAGCATATATAAACACCATTAAGTACGTGTAAGCGCGTTTACGTGGGGTATGCATTGCTTTACAGACACACACACACATATATAAATATAAATATATATATATATATATATATATATATATATATATATATATAAAAATATATATACATATATGTATATATCTATACACACACACACACATATATGTGTATATATATATATATATATATATATATATGTGTGTGTGTGTGTGTGTGTGTGTGTGTGTGTGTGTGTGTGTGTGCGCGCATGTGTGTGTGAATAGATATACACAGATATACAGCTATGATAGGAAACAGCACACAAGAATGACATATGTTCACAGGCTATTCCAATGGGATGAGGACAACTGGAGTATGTTGTGATACATACTAAAAGAGTTACATGTGTCCAGTGGACACATGTGTAAAATGGACAGCTATGTATGGGGCAAATGTTCTAGGAACTGATTGGCCTTTTGTTTCCGTAGGGTGAGAGTGGGATGTGAGGGAAGGAGAGTAGGTGTGCTCTTGGAGGATAGGTAGGGTAGGATGACAGACAAGACAACATACAGGATAGGTATATGACACATGTGGGGGGATACACCTCGGACGGGGAGGGGTGTTTGGCAATCACAAGCCCATGAGCCCCCAGACGGAAACAATGGAATGGAGGTCCCCAGCCATGGACAGCCACCACTGCACCAAACCAACTGCAAAGGTGGCAGTGCTGGGGGCTGTATAGGAGGGGCAACCTCACCCTGAAAATGTGACACTCTGCCCTTGAGCTGGTGTTTCTGGCCTTGAAACACCTTATTGAGCCCTCTACACACCACGTCTGGGACTGTATGACAGCGGACATATTCCTGTTTGGACCTGCTCCCAGGGGGGACAAGCCCCATCCTCAGTGGCAGTACCACCAGAAGGTGGTGCAGAGCCAACAGAGGTGGAGGTCCAAGGCTGGGCTCCAGATGTGCTGGTGGCCGGTGCCATGACCAGCTGAAGTGGGACAGGGGGTTCTGCCAGGACCTCCAAACCCATACAGCCTATGGTGTTGCAGCTTAAACACACATATGGCTTAGTAATTGTCAACAGCATTCAGGATTACTTATAATAGCATACATTGATATGACCATCAACCCAACACAACAGATGGTATACATTTGCAGAGGTAGCACAACACATGCATATATAATGCATGACATCTGTACAAAGTGTAGAAGACTTGTGACTGCAGCTATGAACAGCGGCCCATTACTGGCATGTCACTGAGAACCCCAGACAGTGTCTGTCATACCACTGTTTCATGTGACATATGTCCAATCAGGGATGCGATGACAGTAACTCATCACTATCACCATGTACTGACTGCAATCCTCACACTATGCTCCTGCAGTTCACAGATGTGTGTTCAGTGAGTAACACAGTAAACAAATGGTTCCACACACTGACCAGTCCACAGATGGCCTTACAGATGGGGTCCCTCACAAACAGAGCTCTGTCTTGTCAGTTTTAAAACATGCAGAATAGCCATTACCACACAGAACTTGTTAAACAGGCAGTAGTCTCAAAGAAGCATAGCTACACTTACATGCTGTAGTCATGTCTGGCACATCACCTTCCTGTCTTTAGTCTATTTCCCACTGTGCATGTTGTTTGAGGAACATCCAGATATTATCTCTGATGCCATTTACCAAATACTAGATCCAAGTACCACTCGCAGCGACTGTCATGGGCAAACACCAACATGATGTTCCTAGATATTGTACTGTGTTTTTCATGTGATTGGCTATGGGAACATCATCACAGCTGTTCCACATGTAATCAGCAAGAGGAGGACTGCAATAGGTGCAGAGGCCATCGCCTGATCATGACCAATACTTACAAAACACAAGCTGCCACTGAGCAGGTGTACACCTCCACATCCACCAGACAGTGTGTGGGAGGGACAGACAGAGGCAAAGTATATCAGAGAAGGGCTTGGAGACTAAAACCTAAGCATCGTCTGTCACACACCTACCAGTGCAGGGGTTCAAACCCCTGACTGACTAGCCATTACTATTACAAGTGCATGCAGTTACTCCATGTACCACAAAGCTGAAATGTTGGTGTGCTGTAAGAACATATATGTGTGCTGGTGAGTGACATTTGCAACAGAGATATAGTAGACATACATTAGATGTACCACACATGGCTGAACACATGAACAGATGTCATTGTCAACCCAACCACACTCTCTAATGGACTCACATTGACACTCTTTGGCAGGCCCACAAATACACTTCCAAACTACTTAGTCTGCCACACTGAAGTAGTGCACAGGTACTACATGCACCACAGGGGATATCCGGAGGTTCTATGGGCTAGGGCATGTGAACGTGTTTGACATCTGTTGGTATGCCAGTGGGAGTTATACTGGGAGTGACTGTGGTTGGGAGCATCATACCCCACACACAGACACAAAGTGCCAGTACTGACATGCATGTGTGCATTGCTTCATGGTTGTGTAGTGGTTGGCTGCACAAGATGGCTGTATAAGGCTGGGTGAGTGGTAATCCTTGGCATCATGCCACCCGACAATGGTGTGCAGTGTGGTACAGGGATGTAGTGTCTGCAATGTCCCACACAGATGGGTATTGTATGAACTGTCCTAACATCCTTGTTACCATTGTGTATGGCCATAGCTTTGCAATGCATGCCATGTCTGTGTTTGATAGTCCTTGACATGGACATTGCCTGGGATGTGCATGTCCCACAATAATGTACAGTGATATGTACAGGTGTACCTGGTTTGGCTGACACATGTTGTGTACACAGACTGTTATCCTCTGATATGCCAATACTGGCCTGGTGTGGCAGGACCTGCTTATAGTCAGCTCATAGTCAGCAGGTTGACCCTGCACTTGCATTGATAGCATGATACAGGTATTCCCTGGTGTCAGTGGCATCGGTCCATATAGGGCACACATGTAAGGCATTGTATGGCCTCTGTGTATCACATTTGATGGCACCACATATGTTGCAGGCATCCAGTGGGGAACATAGTGAAGGCACATTGTCCGCAATTATGTGCCTATTGTACTGCTGTACAGGGTAACATGCCCTCTGCAGCCCACTGCAATCACACCATGCCTACCATCTGTCATTAATGTGCAGGGTACTAGCAATATAGCGGGATATTCTAGGCAAGTGTGTTTGTGTATGACACATGGGTTCAGGACGTATTCCGGTAATAGTAGAGTTGCATACTTTGTTCACCAGGCCTTTTGCCAGATGTAGGGGTATGGCTTGCCAACACAGTCCCTTGACTGACTGACATCTGTACTCCTCATGAGGTGGACATTGTGACATATAAGATGGACACCATATAGGAAAACTACAAAAATCCACTCCCCAACATGTCCAGTGGTTAGACACTCACAGCCACCTCCACACAGGCTCTGACAGTCAAACATGCACACACACCTGCCATGTCTTGAAATAGAACCCCTACCTAACTAATGTATCACACTACAGCATTACACAGTTACAGCACGCGCTATGGAGATTACTGGATTACAGCCATCCCAGAGGTGTATTCGTAGGTGGGTGACATCAGCAGGATTGCTAAAGAAGGGCATTCCAAGTGTATGCAGGTTGTACATGTCTGTTACCTGCGTGTATCCACTGCTTACTGTCACAAAAACACATTTACATCTATTTACAACTGCTTAAAAGTGTCTTATGCAGTCCTAATTGACAGTATCAACAAAGCTTGCAGATCTTGACCCTGAACCATGCACACTGAGGTCACTGGACGTACCACTAAGCTATCTAGGTTGTACACATGTTGCATGGAGTCTATAATGCACATCCTACTACAGGTATTTCACAGTAATGAAAACAAATGGGACAGTCCCTTTGTGTACATATGTACAGTACCCTTGAATGTACTGTACTCTGTGAAACAACAAAGACAAGTCACATGAGGCATCTCTTGTGTTATAACATTTAATTCATAAGCAGTTCACCAGAGAAGGGATGGTTGTTGTGTATGTGGAGTTTGGGGTGGGCAATGAGGGCTAATGTAATCTACCCCAGGGATTGTGGAATTAGGGTGGGGCAATGACGGGTATGGACCTACACCCCAGCGACCACTTCTGTGTTACTACTCGACAGTGACACAGGAAAATAACATACCCAACTGTAGTCGTGCTTGACTGTGTATTCTTTACCATTCCTAACTATGTAATACTTTGTAGACACCAGTCACCACAGATGGCTACCATGATGTGCTAAAAGACATTACACATGAGTATGCCCGGCTACAGGGTAGTCACACACACAAACACGCAAACACTTGCCTGTATTGTACATACACGTCTTGCCTCTGTAAAAGTAACTAGTACAGTGGTATGCAGTTGTGGTATGTGCCACAGAACACATACAATTACACTTACTCTGATTCCACTTCTGAGCTGGGTGACATCACAGGACCGATTACTTGCAGTGGGGAGAGGGGAAGAGAGAGGTTTAGCAGCTGATAAGGATAAAGGCCAGTGCAAAAGGAGGTATCTCTTTGGAATACAGCAAAACATACTGTCATGACAGGATGCAGACACAAATACACACACACAACCACTTGCTAACACACACACTCAGGCATTTGCTGATACATACACACACACACACACACACACACACACACACACACACACACACACACACACAGTTGTCAGTGGTGGAATCAGAACTCCTGCCTATCTATAGATCACTATTACAGTACTACGCAGTTACAAGATGCACCACAGAGATTACACATTCCAAGGCAGTTAGACTGCCCTTCTACAATTGAGGACAACAACAGGGAAACTGACAGTCATGAAGTACATAGCTGTAGACCTATGTGTTTAAAGTAGGTGTCCATTACAACCTGTATCCACAAACAAGACACATCATCTGTAGGTAGGCCTGAGAGATATAGTTGTAGCACAACAGGAACCTGAACTGGAGTATGGCCATCGGTGGAATGGACAACTACTATCACTATACAGGGTTACAGTGGGCATGCTCATACACTTAGTAGCACAGGGCCGTTTGGGATGCACTATGACTACAACTACACAGGTTATACTGGGCATGCTCATACACTTAATAACAAAGGGCTTGTTGGATGCACTGACTCAAATTGCACAAGGTGGCAGTGGGTATGCTCATACACTTAGTAGCACAGGGCTGTTTGGGATGCACTCTGATTCTAACCACTGAAGGCCACAGTGTGCATGCTCAAACACTTACATGTACAGAACATGTTGTAGGGGACTCCTATTGTAAACACACAGGTTTACAGCTAGGTGCATCTTACCTGTCAGTATATATGCACATCATACTGGTTTACTACCTGATACCTGTATGTGGCCCATAAATAATATATATGTGTCTGTGCTGTGTGATACATATGCATACATGTACATGAAGTACTGACATATATATGTTACGTATACACATTCATGCATGTGTGGATGTGACAGACAATAGGTTACCTGGGTCACACAGCCGGATGCTACCTACAGCATGTGTCACACCTTGCTGCCCTGAAAGGCATACATTGATAGCAGGTTGTGGACAGTGACATTATATGTGGAACAGTGGCATGTGCAAGCATAATGTGTGAGCCACCTTGTGTAATGGTACTGAGGTGCAAGTGTCAAGATGACCTCTCCCGGCTGTGTTAGTAGTTGTCATTATTAGCAGAACTGCTACCCTAAGTATATCTCACATTGGTCATATACACAAGTTGTGCTGCTGTCCATCACCTTAAATGAGGCATTTGTTACCAAACACATTAATGCCATGCGCAGTGATGTCATGGTACGGGTGGTAACTGCTGGACCAAAACAATGAGCCAATGTCCTGCTGTTATTATGAGATGGTCCAGTGTCTGTCATTCCGGCCTGTCATGACCAAATGATGAGCCGTCAACACAGAGCACATGCATCCATGTTACATGTGTGTGTGTATAATACCTAGGTCACATTTAACCATATAGCCACATTCCAAGGCAAATGTCTTACACACAGAAGTAACACCCTGACACCTACATGACAATTGCATTGGATGCTTATGCTAACCAGTGCTAGATGTGTGGCTTTAGTAATCCATTTGTTGAATGTAGAACCTACAATGGGGAATACTGACATCTGTGCAGTGAGGAACACATGGCTGAAGGCTCTGTAGTGCACAATTGCAATACCACCATATAACTCAGATCCAGACATGTGGGCCATAACAGTGATATGGACCATTCCAGGTGGTGGTGTAAACATATTCATAAAGGCTAATCACATGTAAAGACCACTACACTGATATAACGCATCACAGATGAGTCAGGTACAGATGACAGTGGCAGATGCTGCATTGTAGGTTGTATCCTCATATACACCCACCACCTTGTTCCCAGACTACCAACACACATCCATATGTGGTATGACAACAGTATGGTAGACCACTAGATAAACCTCAACTGATGGACTGTACCAAGGCCTACATTAAATGTGCAAAGTACTCATGTACAGACACAGCTGCATAATGTATTATGCAATGCAATAATACCACTGTTTGTAACCAGCTCAGTTGTACACATACCAGGGTCCCTCGGATGTTGTCAGCATTAACACGGTCGACTATTGCTGTACACCAGTAAACAACACCCTCATGGTTGGGTATGACCTAACTGTACCTGCCCTGGATATGTACATCCCACACTCATACAACATAAATTACATTACCATAGCTTTTGTTTTCCTTAGTACATACAGGTGGCTACAGTCATTACACACATGCACATGGCAGCTAGCATGCTAACAGTACATAAGGTTCGATATCTATGTTGAAAGAGGTAATATCCCCTCTCTACTGGTCACCCATGACACCTATCATATCATACAACACCCCATGTGGCATGTATGTCTTTAGACATGTCCACCTAACGCAATGCCTACAAACATACCCAAATAACAGGAACATAGGACCTACACAAGGCCTGTATTGACAGACGCAGGGAAATCCAGCTCTACTCTGTATGTTCCTGAGTAGTCACAGGTGATATGTTCATGACATGTACAGCCATGTGTGGCCACAACTCCTACATATACCCCATGTCAACAATTGTAAGCCATGTATGCTGTGTGCTGTCTAGACATTAGCTTTAGTACCATAATAGCCAGTACATTCTGGGGTGAGATGTTTACAAGCCACAGACCTCGCACATGCTTGAATGAGTGTACTGCCTCACTCTAACAGAGCACATTGCTGGCACTCTTCCAGTACACCTGAGGTGTGTGTGGAAAATATGATGTGCTCACTGTTGACCATTACAGTGCCCTGGCTTCACCATGGCACTGTCAAGTAACAGTTTGTAGGAGCATGACATGGAATAATGCTGTGTGTGTCATGCTGATATGTGCTGTTGTAATATATGTACACTTGGCTACTCGGTGAAAGTGATGGTGTCTTACCAGTACATGAATACAACATCCATTATGGTCTAATGCTCGGCTATGGTTCACACATGGTGTGGGGAAGGTGTGGAATGTATCCTCTTGACCTGTTAGTGCACATACTGATGTAGAC
Source organism: Protopterus annectens (assembly GCF_019279795.1). Taxonomy (NCBI): domain Eukaryota; kingdom Metazoa; phylum Chordata; order Ceratodontiformes; family Protopteridae; genus Protopterus; species Protopterus annectens. The sequence continues at coordinate 475,914,780 of NC_056751.1, forward strand.
CGTATATGTGTACATGTATTGATGTTTGTGTAGATTCCATGTGTGTGCAGTGTATGATGTCTGAAGGTGACTGTTGTTTTAGTACATCATGCTGTTGCAATACAGTCTCAACATTGCCAACTGTATATGGTGATATGCTGCAAGTACAGTAAGCCATACAAGAGATATGGACAGATGTTTAGACATGACTACTAAGTGGTGGGGCTTCTTTGCAGATGAATGATTATTGAGGACAGGTCACTGGTGTGTTACAACCAATCCTACAATAACCTGTGTACCTGCTAAGGTCAGGTTTTGTTAATTGAAGTGAAAGACAGACAATGTAGAATGCTGTAAGGGTGACACTGAAGGCAAACCTCATGACACCTGTAACAGTAATACCTCCCCTGTGCATATAGTGCGCATATATCAGCACAGTTGTCAAAGAAAAGAGTCAGTAAGCATTGTACCAGATGCGATAGTGCTGTACTTCTGTAGTACCTATCATGAGATAGGCAGGTGTTTGATTCACAGTACTGGCATGTGTGGGTGTGTGTGTCCATATATGTCACGTATGGTTCGGAATACATCCCACATGTTATCACTCTCCTGAACACTGTTGTTGACAACAGTACAGAGTAAAGTGTAGAAAGAAAGGCATAGGCAGGTGGTTAAAACTCACACATGTAAAGTGTCTGCATGTGTGTGACATAGATGTAAATCTTTGTGAATGCCAGTGTGTGTGTTTGTGTGTGTGTGTGTGTGTGTGTGTATGGCTGTCTGGTTCCAGGATTGAGGCTGTATTTTACCATAGTGAAATGTTAATGCCCCCTCCCCCCATCCACATAATGCAATCGAGCATCCCTGTTGATATCAATCGTAGATGGGCATACTAACCGCCTTTTAACATGTACACCCTGGGGAGTGACCTGCACATACACTTACTGCACTGTAGTATCCCTGTCGATGTCCTCTATCTTAGGCCATCCCAACTACCTGTACATGTGTAATCTATGTGGTGTATCTTGTAATTGCACAGTACTATAATCATTATATGCACATAGGCAGGGGTTTTCATCCGAACACTGGCGACTGTTTGTGTGTGTCAGAATATGTGTTACTGTGTCTGTGAATCCCTGAGTGTGTGGGTGTGCCTGTGTTTGCATGCTGTCATGGCAGTGGGTATTACTGCTTCCCAATGAGAAGCCACTATTTCAACTAGCCTTTACCCTTGTCATTTGGCATACCACTCTTTTACCCACTCCGCGCTCCGGGTAACTATACCTGTGATGTCACCCACTATGGATGTAACGGCTCTGAACAAAGTAGCTTACTACACAGCTATCATGGTCTTGGATCATTAGAACAGTAAACATAACTGAAACATGGAAGAATATAACTGTGATGTGGAAGCTACAAAGTGCATGCAGGTATTGTCATACTGACCTGTGGGTAGTCGACATGTACATATGGGACACCCGCAAACACTGACATCCCCTGGCACATGCAACTACACCTGAAAGAGGAAGGCAGAACGTCAAGATCCACATGCTGTTAGTGTTGTTACACATGATACATACTGTCAAACGTACAAAATGCATTCTAAAACTGCAATACATGGTATGTTTGCTCCCCGTCAACACTACTCAACAATATTAATCTACAATTGTCTACCTAGTTTGTTCACCCTGTGCATCAGACCATATGAAAATATCCCTGAACCGATGGTGTGGATGACAGGGATGCGGCACAGGCACCATCATATGCACAGTGTGATAATGTTTGCCAGAGGACTAGGCTGTGCCACTGGATGACATCATGTGTGTGTGTTAGGGCCTGTGATATCATTGGGCATGTGTGGATGTTATGCATGTGTGTGTTGAGGTGCCCTACATTTGTTTCCAGTGTGTGTGTATGCATGCACACAGATATGGCATGTGGCTGGCCTACACAGGGATATTATTGACAGCTGCAGACTGTACAAGGCAGGTTTCATAGTTCACGGTGTTCAGCCATGGCCACATGACCTGCACCTGCCAGGTGTTGCACGGGCACTACCAGGCAGAGGTCCAGATTGGGTACCATCTGATGACACATGTCCATTGGAATCATTTCTCTGTTGGGACCATCCAGGACCACGTGCACATGGCCTGCTGTGTCCTGGTGTGGACTGCACAGCACCAGCTGCACTTCTGCTGCTACCACCACTATGGGAGCAGGCATGTGCAGTAGCATGTTCACGTAGATCTTCAACAGGTGATGGAGCTGACCTACGTCCATGTGCCTGATGCCTCACTCCCACCAGATGTTCCAGCACAGACATTCTACACTCGAGGATTGACATGCCATGGTCAAGGACTCCTACCATGTCACCCAATTGTCTATCCAAAACATCTGCAAGATGATGGTGAGCATTTGCAAGTGCCTGGATGTTTTCAGTTAATGAACAGACAGCAGCCCTCTGAAGCCTCAGCCCTTCTCTGTTGTGCCATTCAGCACATGCTTGTGCCTCCATTACATCCTGAAACATGCATCTGGTGACTCCAGCTGATGTGATTTCTCTTGCAAAGGCATGTTGGTCAGTGGTCCTCCTACAAGCAGCGCTGGGCACATGCCTGAGTGGGACATCACCAGTCTGCTGACTGGGATCATGGTGTGCAGGCACACCTTCCATAGTCACCACACTTCCCTGTTCCATGCTACCACCCACCAACTGTCCTTCCTCTATGGCTGGTGTTGATGGTGTATGTGCAGGCAGGGGAACTGTGTGTGAGGATGAGGGGGAGACAGGTGGAATGGCAACCAATGGCACAGATTCAGCCCCCGACAACCCTGCCTGTGCCTCAATCATACTATCATCATCACTGCTAGAGTCTGTGGGGAAACTAACATCAGCTGGAACGCAGGAAGGCAATGCACCTACATCAACACCTGTAAGGGGAAGACAAGAACTGTACATTACAAGTTATACCAGAAACACACAGACAGACAGACAGACATAGACACACACACACAGACAGATGGAGACACACACAGACAGACGGAGACACACATAGACAGACAGAGACACAGACACAGACAGACACAGACAACAGACATACACAGAGATACACACACACATAGAGACACACACAGACACACGCACAGACAGAGGCACACACACACACACACACACACACACACACACACACACACACACACACACATATACACAGACATACACACAGACACACAGACACACACAGACACAGATACACACAGACACACACACACACAAACGCACACACAGACACACACAAACACAGACACACACACAGAGACACACACACACACAGAGACACACACATACACACACACACAGACACACACAGACACACACACAGACACACACAGACACACGCAGGCAGACACACACAGACACACACGCTACATGCAGGTGATATGGCAGATGACATTCAGCTTAGACAATTATAGTTTCAGCTTGGGAAACTATAGTGGTAGTTATCATACATCCCTGAGTTGCACACAACAGCATGCATGTGTTATAGCAGATGGCATGCACCTTACACAATTATAGTGGTGGCTAGCATACATACCTGTATTGCACCATTTGTGTTAGTAGCCTAGGCCCCATACCTGCAACACAATGCATGCACTTTGCACCATTGCACCGCACTGCCATGGTGTGTGCAACATACACCACATATTAACAGACTATCGCTGACCTTTGTACAACTACCACTGATGCTTTGTGTTGGCCACCACCCCTATGTGTGAGGACATGAGCAGTAGGGTATGTTGACTGCATACTATGTTTGTCTGAGCCCTAGCTTGCATATCTCCCCCAAAGCAGTGCATGTCTGTTCAACATTATTCCGCCTACCCCTGAGCGAAGTGTAGACATAGTGCATGTGGCTGTAAACACATGTTTGACATGGCTGTCCCTACTTTGCAATGGTGCCACAGACCAGCACAGGTTTACAGTACACCAGCCTGCTGTGTGGCATATGACCATGCCAATCACATATAGTATGACATGTCTTCTGCTGACTTGTTGAATGACATGTATGCATGTGTAACACAATGCTGTCCTTTCCAATCTACAGTATGGTAATGATGTCCCAATGCAGGGACGTGTTATACTAACATGGGCCTTCAGATGATGCAATGTTGTCTGTCCACCCTACAAATATGCAGGGACATACTTCACATTGAGCTGATGTGCATAGCCATTGCAGGGCATCATGTGGCTTCACAATTGCTATACAGTGTGAGCGACTGACACAGTTCATAGACATGACTATGTTCACATACAATACATATCTAATGTGAAATGTGACCCACGTCACTGAAGTGTATACACAATAAACCCTAATGTGGAATGTGTGACACAGGTCACAGAAGGGTATACGGATGTGACCCCACACATCTGCAACCGTATTACTGATACCTGGTAACTATGCCCAAACATGGCTAACTTACAAGTACTCTATGTCCCACATGCCATCTGTGTACCTCACACACATGAGGAGCTGGCATAACAGTGATGTCTGACAACAGCATGGTGAATGTACTGTATCTGTGGCTTGATGTGGATGTATGTGCATGTTGTGCAACAAATGTATGTATTTGGATACTGTATTGGTGAATGCTTCCATGTCTTGACACACTCAAGATGTTCACGACATGTTATGAGGTGGTTTCATGTTATGCCTAAACAAGCTGTGCACAGGCCTGTATGATGTTTACTGTTTCACATCTGCAATATCACCATTACACAAAGGCAAAAGTTGTATTGTGTCGAGCCAATGTACAACAGGGTGTACACACATGTACGTCACTTCTACTGTGTGTGTTGCTTCATGTCTCTGGCCATCCTCCATGGCCATGTGTACACATGTTCAGTCCAATGGTTGTGATGGACATCTTATTTCACATGTCAGTGTTATCCCATATGACATACACCCATAGATGTCATAGGGGTTGGGAGGGTGGCCTAATAGTTAAGGTGTTTGCTTTACAAACACAAGATGCAGGGTTTGAATCTCACAAGGGATAATTGGCTAGGTTTAAAATGGCTGACAAGAGCAATTAACTTAGTACTAATCTATGAACCTATGAACCTATATGCTCCACTGAGGACAGGATTATGCAGACAAAGGGTGGTATGTATGGGATGTGAAACATGTTTTGCAGGATAGTTGTGAGACATGTTTTGCAGGATAGTTGAGCAGTGTTGCAGTCAGCCAACTACATGTCATGGACATATCTGATAGCAGATGACATTGTGTGACATTCATAGCAAGGGTATACTCCACATGGGTGTATCCTGTGGGCTGGTCATACTCCAGCTCCAACACATTTAGAGTGTGTGCACACATATACTCTGTGTACAGTACTGTTTGTATTCCCAACATGTGTAATGCTGATATGTAGTACCTGTCCCTACAGTGGAACACACCTCCACCATTGTATTCACTGTTGTCCACACATCTGGCAATGACAGTTTGCAAGGTTTAATGTAGGTGTTTCATATAGTCTTCAATTGTTTCACAAAGGTAAACAGTGTGATGCATTGCAGGTCTGACCAGTGTCCATTAACAGGACCACCATACATTATGTGTATGTGTGTTATGGCAGATAGCATGCAATTAATATGTTCTGTGCATTATCAAGCCTGGTAAATAATAAAAATCTCACCTGACACAGGCTGCTGTCACTGCAAAATGCCAGAGGTACCTAAACAGGAGTATCACAGCAGTAAGATCATTATCCACACACCTGTGTAATAGCTACAGGGAGCAATGTCCATGTTAGCACATAAGCCAGTACAATACACTATACTATGGAGTATGCTCATCTGTGCATACATAGAGTAGCAGCCTATACTATGTGGCATGTGTGCATACATGCCTTGCATATGATGTTACATTACATATTGTACAGAAACACATGAAACTATGTGATATATAGTTGTGTTTTATGTGCAGTAGTAACTTACCAGGCAACTCCAGATTTGGTGGTTGAGAGATACCCACCTCTACAATACCAGCTAAAGCTTGTGGATGGAGGTCTGCAGGTATCCCCAGGTCAGCCAGTAGATCCTCGGTACGTGTGAGTGGGGGCTGGGTGAGTGGCCCCCCACCTGCTGCACCTTGTTCCCTGGCATTTGCATTAGCATGCTGTTTTGCCCATCTTATCATGTCAGTGCAGTGCTGGTGCACCTGCTGATAGGTGCAATTGTGACCGCCAACATCATTTGCCCTCCTGCAGAGTTCCTCCCATAGGGCATCCTGCTGCTGTGCATCCTGTGGCACATGGCTGAAGAGCATTGTTTAGTCGTCGAGGAGGTATGGGATGAGGACCTCATCCTCCAAGCGGCTGTACACTGGCAGTATGCTACGTGGCTTACCTGGAAGACATAATGATGGAGACAGGTCACAGTACCTCACAGAGAAGTACAGCAGTACAGCTGAACATACATGTGTATCACATTTATTAAGATTACAAATACATCTTTGAAAATCTACATGACACTAACACCACTTACATGTATAAGTCACAAACATTTGACACCTACTAGTGATGTGATGTTATCACCATATATGTGTGTGTCATGTGATGACATTGCTCATACACCATGTGGATGTTGTCTTGACGTGGGCATGTCTGTTTGCCTGTAGTGGTGTCTTTACCTATCAGCACATGCCTGGATGTGTTCACATTAATGCAATCGACCTTAATGCTGTGTATATGTCACATATATAGTCATACATAGCCATTAGGGACATGACCTGTGACCCTGCAGACCTGCAAGCATGTATGTGTTTTGCCATATACATCTACATAGCACTGTACAGCTGTGTAGCATCCTGCCATGTATTGCCTGTGTTGCACATGTGAAACACATGGGACAATAGCTAGCCTGATGGTATTTTCAGGGTTGGATATCAACTATAGCATGTATGGTCATAGTGATCTAGAAGGCTATATGCCCTGGGCCATTTATGAGCCTAGGCAGACAGGTTACCTAGCTGTAGGCAACAGACAGGTAAGTTTCAGTGGCCAGTTCAAGCAGTGCACAGAACTGATACACAAGGTTACTTATATATTTGGCATGCGGTCATCACACCATGTCACAGAGAGGGGTGATGTGCAGCTTCTCTGGACAGGGATGCATAGTATGGCAAGAGTATGTTAAGTGTATGGGACAGGGATCTGTTAAGCATGTTGTGATCCTTGTACTAGAAAGGTGGATGTCCATGACTTATGTGTTTATTTGGGATCAGAATGTGTTAAGTGTAGCATGTCCAACACCTCTGGTTTGGACATGGCTTTATTCAGGGTAGGCTGCATTCTACATAGTGTAGCTAGGGATTGGGAAGGGCAGTGTAGGCCATCTACACATGGGCAATAACCCTTAAAGGAAATATGTGATCTATTATGGGTCACATGGGTGTTGATTATGGCTGCTCAGTTATCTCTATATTCCTGGATGGCACCCTGTCATAATTAGGGGTGCCACATATGACTACCTGTACAGAACAGCAGGTCTTGTCGTTGTCATTACGATTAATGACACAGCTATAGAATGCTCTGTGCTTGGCCTCATAATATGTGGCTGATTAGTTTCATAGTAGCTTTGCGTGGTTTTATATGGTGTATCTGCATCTTACTGAGGCTGATCAGGGATCACCTACACTCATGTGTGTTCATTCTTGCAACAGTTACTACCTACTGTGATACAGTTTAAAGCATGGTACCACAAGTTTGCTTACTTGTTTGTGTTGGTTGAATCCTGGTTCTGTTTCAATGGCACAATCACTGCACATATGTGACTGCTTAAGGTTCATTTGTGTAGGATTCAGCATTTGCATATGCATTGTCCATCTGCATGGGTGCCATGGCACTCACCACTCTACTCTTAGGAAACATAACACTGGCATTGGAGACTAACTATGTGTAGCATACTGTTAGCCCTGTTTGTGTGACTACTGTGATCCAGGTCAGTGGGGTCGATGGAATCCAACATACATTGAGCGCAGGTGTTGGTACATGAGTCTTCCCAGTTCATAATGGAATAGTTGAGAGTAACCATTATTATGGTTCTGTCTCAGACCTAATGTTCCCCATTACAGCACATTATGACAGTTGGGAAGTCCGTGGCCTGGTGGGTGATCTGTCTCAAGGTGTTTTTTGAATTCCACTTTGGCACAAAGGTAGTTGCTCAGCATAATGCATCTGATATTATGAAAGTGCAATTAGCGTGGGATTGTAGATATCCATCAGGAATGTGTGTTCCAATAAAGGATAATGGGCAAGAGGTGAGGTATGTGTTATAACATGGTCATGCAGGTGTCTTCTCCGGAGCGTTGAAACATGTCTCGGCCACTTCACAGATATGCTCTCCATGTTACAGATTGACATATGTGTGTCCGTACAGTGTTTCTGATATGTATCATTGTGTAGTGAGACCCGCAGTTTATTGCTTGGCTGTCCCTGTAACAGCAGTGGACCCTCACTTGAACCATGCATGATGAAGGCACTATGGAGGAAGCATGAGCCCTAGGAAGTATCCAGATTCCCAGGGGTGACAGGTGCAGGCCCTGTCTGGCAAAGCATCATGGCCTGTCAACCATGTTAAACCAGGACTACAGATACTGGATACTGTGTGACATGCATCAGTACACCAGACAGTTGTGGAATACAATGCTTTTGTCCCTGTACCACAGTATCATTTTGGCCAATGGCATAATGCTACCCAGGCCTTGGGACATACCTGCATGGGCTACAAGACCTGACAGTTCCTACATGTGTTTCCATGCAGTCCAGGCTACTGCATCACAGGCCCTGCACAACAACATGGAATAAGCCAGAGCCATGTGTATAGTTCAAAAGGTGGTCTGAGTGTATGAGTATGTGGCTAATCATGGCAGACAGGCAGCTGACAGTATGTATGCCCTCATATAGGTTGGTGTGTAACATAGTGCTAGAGCTTGCAGTCACAAATGATTACTGTTGGGCATGTTTCCAGTCATGTGTTCAGAGGTGTGGCACAATTATGCAAACTATGTCATACAGTTTATGTATTTCGGTGTTGGTCTCTTCCTGCTTGGGGGGGGTCACTTGTTTGGCCAGATACTTAGATGCGTCTGTGAATGTGTGTGATTTCTGGTAGTGTGTGTGGGTGTCCTTACTGTGTTCTGGTAAGGGTATGTGTTGGTTGTGTTGATGAGCTGCTTGCGTTAGCCTACACCTCATGACTGTCCATTCCAGTCATGGCTGTAGACGGGGCTGCCTTCCAGCTTACCCCTGTAGCTGCATCCCAAACAATGTGTGGGGCATGGTGTTAGGTGGATCTGGCAGTGTACATGGCATAGAGATTACATTCCCCCAGGATGGCCATATACACAGAGCTGACATTAGGAAACATTAGTAGCTGTCTAGTGGACATGCCTGTATGAGCAGTCAGTACTACAAGTACCAAGTACTGTATTTAGTTTACTTGTTGCCTATGAAGATGTTTTAGACAGTGATGCTCACATGTAAATATTTGTGTTATGGACGTGACAACACTGGTTATTACAGAAACACTGTAGCTACCTTCAGCAGTAATACTCTGAGGAGCACATCACATCCTGTTAGTTGGTTACAGATGATGCAAGTGTCTACAGGTCTGTTTCCTTCTCTGGGTATATACTCACATATTCACCAAGATCATGAGGTCTGTTGGACAGAGACACCCACTCTCCAAACAGAGTCATGTATCAATAAACTCTGATGCCAATATCAGCATGATCAGTATATAATCAGATAGTGTGAGCCATCACCTATGATGTGCCTATTACACATGGGCAGCAGTCTCCTACATCTTACACACCTACTGCAGATGTTACACTGGAGTTAAAGATGTTATGCAACCTGTTTCATTACCAGTGCTGTGCACTACCTTACATACAGTATGTGCAGGCAGCTGTTAGGTTGGCAGTGAGAGGTTGGGCTACACAAACCTGGTAGTTCAACCAGTGTGTCTGTACTTTCAATATCCACTCTATGCAGGTGTGCACATAGCCATTTGGCCCA
>NC_056751.1:475929841-476169841 GCF_019279795.1 Protopterus annectens
ATGCACAGATGGGGATCATGCATGCAATGATACCATACCGGCCTATATGTCAGCCTTAGGCTTTGGAATACTGGCCAAGGCTATTGGCGCCCAATGGTGCCTTATTTATGAGACTCTTGAAGGTGAATACCAGCTCTGCAAACAGCACAATAACAGATTCAATAAGGATTATGCTACTCAACACCAGGGGGTTGTGATCACAACATGCATGCACTCACAGCACTCCTCAGGATGGACAACATCAACATCTGTGCATTAACTGAAATCTGTCTTAAGGATCCTGAGAGCACACCAGCACTACCAGACTACAACCCATACCACACATTTCAGCCACAGAACATGGACTGACAGACATGGAGGGGCTGTATCCATATTTATCAGGGATGCCTACACCTCCAGGTTAGTGGGGCAGCATGATACTTCTGTGATCATCCATGTGCAGCTAATATCAGCCACTACTGCAATGTGGAATGTGGCCTGCTTCAGATCACCCTCCATGACCCAGGACCTCCACTCCACCTACCTGGACACAGTGGAGAACATGACAGTCCTAATGCACACCCTGGCATTGGTTGATGTCAACTGCCATACCAATAACTGGGAAATGTACTCCGGTACTCACTTCCAGGCCCAGCGCTTCCTGGGATGTATCACCTCATATGCCCTTTATCAGGTGGTAACCTCCCTAACGTGGGGTGGAAACTACTAGATGTGGTCATCACCAACATGGGCACAGCAGAGGTTAACTGGTCACTGGTTAGATCTGACAATGAGCTATTCACTGTTTCCACACCCTAGCATCTCCCCCACCCATGGATACCACAGTGTATACCTTTCCTACAGCTAAATTTACACTGTTAGTGACAGGGTTTGGGGGATTCACAGCCACCACGCTAAGGGGAAACACTGTTCAAGATACAGACAGCTTTACAAATGCAGTATATAAGCACCTACATGGATGTATGGATCGTGCCATCACTGGTAAACCAAGAGTCACTCCTCCTTGACAAGGACACCGGTCTGGTGGACTTCTGCAATAAACAGGCTATACTATAAAAGTAGGACAGTGTTCCAGACACACAGCAAATCCCACGAAGAGCAGACATCCGTGACCACTATTAGTTTGATACGTAGGACCCTCATGACATCATCCAAGGCTAACATCAGCAGGAGAATATGCAAGGATCCGAAAGATAGCCACAAAGCCTTCTTTGGCTATGTCAAGGATCTACGTGGTGACACACAGATTTGTACTGTGCTGGTGAAATATAGCACAAAATATGCTGACCCTCCTAGTATCACCAACATCCTTGCAGATACATTCATTGCATACTTCATCCCCTAAAGAGACTACAACACTAACCGAAAGGTACAGTATCCCAACCATCAGAGACACACATGTGGAAATGTCCCTCTCTAACAGCAGAACACAGCATCAATGGAGGCAGATGTTGACCCAGACTGCATCTTGCAAACTGTGCAAGACAACCTGCCCCCCACCTAATTAAGCATTCCTACCTCAGCCTCTTCACAGGCTACATGCCCATACAATGGCACTTGGCAACGGTTATTCCACTCCATCAAGGTGGAATCACAACTGACCATGATATCTACCACCCCATAAGCCTGACTAGCCTGGTCTACAATGGTATGGTTCACATCCTCTTGGCGCTCATTAACAATGACATTGGCCCAAACACGTGACCCAACCCAGGTCAGCTTGGTTGAGTGCAGTTCATGCCTACTGAACCTGTTTGACGTCTTACATACAGTCACCAAGACATTAGATGACGGGGAAGGTGGTTCACACATACCACCTGGACCTCACCAAAGCTTTTGACACCATGCCCCACTCAGGTATTATTGATAAATGCACCAGCCTGTACATTCACCCATACATCACAGGTTGGGTTGCCAATGGGCTTACACACAGAACCCACATGGTACGACTAGCGTTCTCCAGGTCCAACTTTTGAACAGTCACAGCTCAGTCCTGGGAGACCTACTGTTTGGCATATACATCTCAGATGTACAGGCAAACACAGGTGGACAATGGCAGACCATGTTTGGCAATTACTAGGAACTGGGAGCCATGATTAATAGTCCAGCTGACACAGACATCCCTCAGGGGGCCTCACAGAGAACGCCACAGGGTGCCAATGACACGGCCTCCAGCAAAGTGCCATAACTGCATGGTTATTCCATTGTGGAATTGGCACCCACATATTAACATGTAAGTGGCAGCCACTTTAATACAGACGAGGTAATGGAGTATCTGGGGACTAAGGTAGATAGTGAACTCCCCTTTGACAATCATATCTCCATAGTAGTTAGAAGAGCCTTCTATGTAGGCCATCTGATTACTAAAGGAATCCCATCTAGACATACTGGGGTTATAGGCCCCTTTAATCATCACTCATCAGTCCCATCACAGGGTATAATAACCCATGTGGGATGTACCTCAGAGGACACGTCCAACAGCTGGGGGGGTCCACGAATGTACCTCGCCAAGGGGAAGACTGGCCTCCAACATATGGCCTATGCAGCCAGAATGAATAAACTCCTGCTTTACTCAGTGGCATCTCATTTACCCAGGGATGATCTCTGCTGGCCAACACAGCCATGTCAAACTCAGGCTTGATGGATATTCCTATGGGAATCCATGTCACAGTGAGCCACACACTGTAGTAAACTGAACCTTGCCACAACAATAACTGGAAGATGCTGGAGGGACAGCTTCCTGTCACAGATACTCCCCATACTTTGGAACAACATCCCTAACTACATTATACAGATCCCCTCACTAACACTCTGCAAGAGAAACCTTGAAGGGTGGATGGGGAACAGCAGATGCACCCCAGGGATCCCGCCATTGGCTCTGCTCCACAGAGGGACAGTTAATGAATCAATGGGGTGGCAAAAGCTGACACATTTTGGCTCACCTTATGAATGGCCTCAGGCAGTTGGCCAAGTACCTACCTATGAATCTATACATACAGTATCTGCATATGCTGATAGCTTAATTTACCATTCAGGTGTTGACTTACCTTGTGCCAATGGCTGTTGTGTGTGCAATAGTTGCGGGCTGCCTATGTTGGAAGCACACAGTAGACTGCCTATACATGACAATTTACAGGTAGTCTTGTGTGTGTGCCATCCATTTTTACTGTGTGTGCAGGTGGAGAAAGGTGTCAGTCCCTAGGTGCATACACTGTCAGTGTGTGTACTATATGTTCCCTCTTTGCCAAGGCATAGGCATATTGGGCACACCTCTGTCTACCTACTGGGGCTGGCTCAGGGTGGTCATGGTCTGAGTACCTCTGTACCTGTGGGGCCCTTGGCAATGGTGGTGCACAAATCCGCACATAGTAACACAAAAACATTCACGGAGGCTTTCAATAATAATCTGTCTAAGCAACAGAGATCTCCAAAGCAGAAAAAACAGCAATCTCCATCTCCCAACACAACCCAGTTGACACATAGCCCACAGACTCAGTGTGCCACTCAACCACAGCCTATAAGGCAAAGCAATGTATCCAACACACTAGTCATAGGTGACTCTATAGTCAGGCACACTGATGTCCCACTCACCAGGCTAAACAAGGAGAAGGTTACTGTCAGCTGTCTGTTGGGTGCCAGGATCCACCATATAACCCATGCACTCAGGTCACTCCACAACAAGCACAAATATGACTCTGTCATTGTCCATGTTGGTGTGAATGACCTGAGACTTACCTCCCTGGACTACATGAAAAGATACATGGAAGAGCTCTCCGATCTTGTAGCCCAGGCAGGTATGACCCTAGCCCTGAGTAGTATTCTGCCATTGCCCTGAATGATACCGCAACACAAGGACAAAATAATTGACTTCAACAATTGGCTAAACTTCTGGTGTCATTCTAAGGGGATCCAGTACCTGTCGGTTTGGGATTACATGGTCGACAGACCACGATGCTTTGCCACAGATGGCCTGCACCTGTCGCCCCTGGAATTCCAGGTACTGGCTAAGGCTCTTGCCACCCCTATAGTGCCTTTTTTAGGTAATGTTCAAATAACAAATTCACCACCATAACAGGAACAGGCAAGCAAAAGCTGAGGGTGATGCTACTCAATGCTAGAAGTCTAGATCTCAAAATGCACTCACTCAAGGCACTCCTTGAAATGGAGAACATCCATATCTGTGCAGTGACTGAGACCTGGTTCAAGGCTCCAGAGAGCACCCCTGCACTACCAGGCTATAACTTATACCACACTTTTCCGCCATGTAACCTGGACTGAAACACCAAAGGCGGGGTGTGTCCATATTCATTAAGGATATCCACACCTCCAGGCTAGTTGCTCAGCATAATGCATCTGAGGTTATACAAGTGCAACTAACTGTGGGCAAAACTGCAATCCAAATTGTAGTTTACAACAGATCCCCCACCATGCCCCAGGATTCCCACTCCTCTTTTCTTGATGTACTGGAAAACATTAGGGTTCAATCAAACACCCTAATAAAGGGTGACTTCAACTACCCCACCATTAACTGGGAAAACTAGTTGTGTATCAACTCCTTAGCTCAGCGCTTTCTGGAATTCATAAACTCCAATGCCCTGGATCAACTTATCCACACCCCCACCAGGGGCAACAATATCCTAGATCTAGTCATTACAAACATGAGTGACCGGTGTTCCACACCTGAAGTCAACTCGTCTTTGGTCCGATCCGACCATAAGCTAATCACCCTTGATATCCACATCCCACCCCCACCCCCATTAAGGAAACCATGGTAAAAAATGTCTCCAAAACCAACTTCATGCTTCTTAAGACAGAAGTGGTGAACTTGATGACACCCATGCAGATGGACAATACAGTTACAACTGGTGAATCCTACACAAATGCACTCTATAAGCACTTACACAAGTGCATGGATCGTGCTATCCCAAACAAAACCAAGATGCTATCCTCCAAAAAAAAGAAAGCCAGTCTGGTGATCCCCTGCCATAAACAAACTGTACAACAGAAGGAAGAAACTGTTGCAAAAGAGAGTAAAATCCCATGAGTGGAGGAGCTCCCTGGTCAGCCTCAGTAAGAAGCTGAGATACCTTATAAGATCCTCCAAAGCTAGCTACAAAAACAAAATCACCACTAATTCTAAGGACAACCACAAAGCATTCTATAGCTATGTCAAGAATCTCGATGGCAACACCCAGATCTGCTCTGAGTTACAGCACAAAGGCACGAAAATTACAGAACCAACTGATATTGCCAATATCCTGGCAGATAGGTTCAGTGCTAACTTTACCCCTTCACCCCCTAAAGGGCCCAAATCTATACAGGAAGAATGCAGAGTCCCTATAATCACAACTATGCAGCTAAAAGCTGCACTCTCTAAAGCCAAAAACACAGCATCCATGGGACCGGAACATTCCACACTGCATTTTACACGAACTTCAGAATGAACTGGCTCCCCACTTAAGCACAATGTTCAATAATAGCCTCGCATCAGGCTTTGTGCCCACTGAATGGTGCACAGCAACAGTTATCCCACTCCACAAAGGGAGAGGCACCACTGATCCCAGGAACTATTGACCTATTAGCCTGACAAGCCTGGTCTGCAAGGCCATGGAACGTATAATCATGGAACTCATAAACAAGGACATTGGTAACCTCCAAACTCTGGATCCCACCCAGTTCAGGTTTGTGAAAGGCAGATCATGCCTCCTGAATCTGATCAACTTTTTTGAGGCAGTCACCAAAGCCGTAGATGAGGGAAAGGTGGTTCACACAGCCTATCCTGACCTCGCCAAGACTTTGGACACCAACCCTCATTCTGGAATTATAGTTAAACTCACTAAACTAGGTATAAATCCCTACATCACAAGATGGGTTGCCAGCTGGCTCACTGACATAACCCACATTGTAAAAGCTGCAGACTCCAAATCTGACCTCAAAGCAGTGACAAGTGGAGTACGACAGGGTTCCATCCTGGGACCTCCCCTGTTTGGTATCTACATCTCTGAAGTATAGGCTAACACAGAAGGTCTCTGGCTAGCAAAGTTTGCAGATGACTGCAAACTAGGAGCCATAGTCAAGTCCCCAAATGATGTGGACATCCTACAGAAGGGCCTCGCTGAGACAGATGCCTGGTGTCAGAGCCATGGCCTCAAGCTCAATGCCAAACAGTGCAGTGTCATCCCCTTTGGTAAAAACTCTGTATCCATGAACTACCACATAGGCAGTAATCTACTTAACACCGAATGTGTGATAAGAGACCTTGGGACCCAGGTGGACAGTAGTCTCTCCTTTGATAGTCACATCACCACAGTAGTCAGGATGTCCTTCTACATGGCACACCTCATCATAAAAGGGTTCTCATCCAGGAAAAAAAGAGGTCATTGTTCCCCTCTACTCGATACTCATTAGACCCATTATAGAGTACAATGCCTCTTTTGGAATGTACCTCACAAGACATCTGCAGCAGCTGGAAAGGTCACATAAGTACCTCACAAAGAGGATTACTGGCCTCAAACAAGTGCCCTACACTGACCACCTCAAAAAACTCCAGGTTTACTCCGTAGCATATCGCCTACTCCGAGGTGATCTCTGCCTAACATATAAAGCTATGTCAAACGCAGAGCTGTTGGACATGCTACACCTAAAGAAATCCCAATCCCTCTGAGCTACACGCTCAAGGGATCTAAACCTTGCCACCACAATAAACAGGACATGCTGGAGGGATAGATTCCTGTCCCAGAGACTTCCCATACTCTGAAACAGGCTATCCATCTATGTCAAGCAAAGTTCTTCATTAGCACTTTTCAAGAAAAATCTTGATGAGTGGATGGGAAATAAGAAATACACCCCGGGAATCACTTCTGTGTATGCTCAACAGTGGCACAGGAAAATAACTTTCGTGGGTGGTGTAAGCTAGGGAACCTTGTTGGCTAGGCTTACATAGGCCCTTTGGCTGATAGCCTAGTATCTACCTATGAAACTATGAACCTATGAACCATTCTGTCTCTGCTGCAGCTGTTTCCGCAGGACCATATTGTGTAGCATGGCAGACACTATGAAGATGTGGGCACATGTGCCTGGAGAGTACTGCAAGGCTTCATCAGATATGTCCAAGCAATGGAACCATGATTTCAGCATCCCAAACACATGCTCTATGATGATTCTGGTTTGTGCGTGAGTCTCATTATGGCATTCCTACATGGGTGTATGTGCATTTCTGATGGGAGTCATCCTCCACAGTTCCATTGCATAGCCAGCATCCCCACCACTTGACCATTTGGGATGCCCCCCCCCCAGCAAATAACCAATACAGCTGTAAGGCATGCCAGATGTGGGAGTCATGATAGCTTTCAGGGCTGCCAGCACATACATCCATGCTAATGCCCTGGGCATTGCACATGACCTGGCAGTTGATGGAGGGGTATCCCTTGCCGTTTATGTAGTGCCTACCCTGCTCACCAGGTGGTAACTTGATGTGTATGTGCGTACAGTCTATTGCACCCAGTACCTCTGGGTATTCTGCCACATAGTGGAAGAGACGCATCGCAAATAGCTGGCCAACTCCTCCTGCATTTGGGGGAAGTATATGTGCTCAATGGCATGTGGTAACATGGCATCCAGGAACTGGTGTAGTACCCTGGATGCTGATGTCTGTGAGATCCCCATGATATCCCCAGTTGGTCTTTGAAAGGTACCTGTAGCTAGTATTCTCAAGCTTACGCATACCTTCATATCCACTGGGATGAGTTCTCCTCTGTTTGTTGTGTCTCTGAAGCATGGCTGGCACAGCTCCACAAGTTGCTGTAATGCTCTACTATCTCCAGATCATGTAGCCCCTGGTAGGTTACCCTGGGTCTGAAACTCTCCTTCTCCTCTGGTGCCTGCAGTGGTCATGTGCATCATCCTCCACACCACCTTCAGTCTCCAACACATGCTGGTGAATCAAAGCTATGGCAGCCCTTAACATGTACAAAATAAAAGTTCCCCATCTGTATACACCACTGGTTCAGAGTGTATGGGAATACACAAATGTATGTGAGGTGCTTTCACACTTTATAGTATTGTGCTATGAATGCTGCTGATGTAAGTGGGTGTGCATGAGCTAGTCCAGTTGCTGTGTGTTTTAATTATGGGTTTTGCAATAAGTACTGCAAGTGTGGGGCCTTTACTGTGTAGATCTACTTGCCTGCCTTGATTAATCTGTTGCCCTTTAATTCACTTTTAGACCTGGATCCCCTCCCATTATCAGGCATGTATCCACCTGCTGCGTTTCTTGTTTTGTACTTTCCCTACCCAGTCAATACAAAATGTGCCTTGTAGCTGATATACTGCATATCGGCTTTGTTCTTCTTTGACACTTTACTGTTTTCTTTGCAGTACAGTCCATCCTCTTTCCTGTTCTGCAGGTAGCTGCTTGCAGCCTTTTTAGCTGTTGTCAGTGGTCCACTGTAGGCTCCTAGGTGTTAATTAGTCATTTGTACTCCAATTTCCCTGCTGCAGCATTTCCTTATTTCTTTCCTATATCCTTCCTGTTTCAGCTGCAGTGCACACCACGCAAACCCGTTTACCAGGTTTACGCGCATTTTCATCTCCGTTCACATGCATACTCGGTTACCTTGTGTACTCTCAGCTAAGCATAGCTATGGGCAATTCGACAAACCCCTATCCTGCAGCTTTGCCTAGCTAGGGGCAGACCAGTTTAGCATTGCTCCAATGTGCTTACAGCAATGGCGACACACCCCTCTCTTGATGTCATCTTTATCTCACGGGCTCACCTCGGTGTAATTATGCTAAGCTGTGAGGTGCATACTTACACCAGCGGGGAATCTGCGATTCACTATTACTCCTCTCATTTGCATGGCATTGCCTACTAGTTCCTAGCTACTGCGCATAACACTGTCACTGCCCCTTAGCAACCCTTGCGCCATGAGTATGCTGTAGCATGCCTGCCAGTGGCTATTATGGGGAAATCATGATATGTGTTTCATTGCGGTTTTATTCTATATTTTTATATATTCCTTGCAATCCCCTTTGCGGACCTCTGCCCTGCGCTTCCACGTTGCAATAGTGCGACTATATATATTAAATGTTAATTTTATATTTGAACATTTTTTTATGCCAATGGCTATATATTTAGCCATTGGCATATGTTAACAATATAATACATGTGTTTGGTTGGCTGTCATGGCTCCGATTTTATGTTTGCAAAAATGTAAACCGTTTTCTATGGTTTACATTTCTGCATGCTTACACTATGCCTGCACCACTTCCTGAATCGCTACATACCTTCATTTGCATGCTACACTGCTGTACATGGGGTAATTAGCATACAAGGCTCAGGAGTTGTGCGGGCATAGCGTACGCAGGTAGTGCATGTGGAAACAGCTCGTACCTGAATCGCTTGGTGGCCATCTTTGGTGTTAGAACAACGATGCTACACCTGCACCTGGTGCAAGCTTCATGAATCCCGGGGTATATGTTTTATAGTGATTATTAGCAATGTGCTGCAGTGTTTCCACATGATCAAACATACTTATAGTAGTAATATCATTTTTATACAGAGCAAAATGTTATATTGCTTCTCAGTTGCTAACAATGCTTTTGATGGCAATATGTTTTAATCTTTAAAATGATGCTGTGTGGTATTTTCCTCTGCTGAACCATGCTTTTGAAAGCAATATTTTATTTTTTACTAATAGCAAAATATTGTTTTTTGCTTCACCATGATCAACAACACTTGTTATAGTGATAAAGTCTGTGGTCAAGATACAAATGCTGTTGATACATCTATGTAATTAGTCTGTTTTTTTACCATGTCTTTAAACACTAGTGCTTCATTGTAACCCATTATAATAAACTTGCCATGGTGTTTGGTGTACCTCAGCTTCAGAGATATTCAGTCACAATTTATTATCTCTAATAAAGTATTGCTTATATTACCATACAATTTGTAACATAACATATTCAATGTATAAAACCTTTCAGTTTCCTGTGCTTCTGCTTATAGGTGCATTTTTCTACCTATGGATCTTCTGCATAAAATTGCTCAGCTGTCTAGGTTCTTCTGTATGTGTGATTTTCATATGATGTTTTCCATAAGCACATCACTTATGAGTGCACAGTATTTTAGTCAGTAAAAAAACTTGTGAAACTAATGACATTTTTATAATCAGCCTTATTTTACTTTCCTGTGATTAACAGTACCAATGAAATCTGTTATTTTTTTGTAATCAAAATGAAATGTTGCATTTCTCTTCTGTGTACAAAACATGCTGGAGGGATAGGTTCCTGTCCCAGAGACTCCCCATACTCTGGAATAGACTGCCCATATATTTTGGCACTCTTCAAAAGGAACCATGACAACTGGATGAGAGATAGGAAATTCACCCCCGGGGATCACGTCAGTCATCCTGCTAAACAGCGGACCAGGGAAGTAAATTTCCTGGGAAGAAATAGCCAGGGAACTGTTAAGGCTAGGCTTGTATAGGCCCTAGGGCCAATAGCCTAGTACCAACTTATGAACCTATAAACCTATGATCAACAACACCTATGAAAGCAATTGTTAGTTTTGTACAACAATAAACTGTTCTCTGTTGCATTCATGTAGTAAACACAGCTTGTAAAAGCATAACTTTCTAATCAACAAAAAAGTGCTCCATGTTGATTCTCCATGATCTTTCTTGTCTGTCTTCTTGCCTCCCACTGCTGTATAAACTGTCAATCTCCAACATGTGCTCTCTAACAGCTGCCAATCCATTTTCCTTAGAGCTATACTATAATCATTCTTGCTGCGTTTGTTTATTACACTTCTCTTCCTAAAGTTTCCATTTACTACTTCTTCCAATCTGTCATTATAACTTCCCACTAACATCTCATCTCTGTTCTTATGATAATATTTCTCCAGCTGTAAATACAATTATTCAAAGAAAATTTTCTTATCATGACTTGGTACAGAAAAGCTGGCTAATCTCTATATTTGTTCAATATCCTTTATCATATAACCCACCTACACTCCTTATTTCATCATTCACAACTCTAGCCAGAAGTCAACAACAATACACAAGCAGTACAATAAATAAATTGAATATAAAGATTACACTATGGTCACAAAAGCATTACAAAAGTTATATGCGCAAAAGAACTGACATAATATGTAGTGATAGTTAAAGAACACTCCCCCGGATTTACAAAGCCCTTTATAGCGTGCAGGATTAGTTTAGGAGCTATTTTCAGCAATATGGCTGATGTGCGATCCAGGAATGAGCTCCCGGGAAGTGCATGTGAGCACTTAGGCTAATCCTGCATGGACCGAGCTCCTGTATGCAAATTACTCTCATTTTCTGGAGAAATCCATGCAAATGAGGTGATATTGCAATCCAGGAAGCTTGCAATAGTCTGTGCAAGACAAGTGCAATCTGCAGAAATATACTTGGTTACTAACCAAGTACATTTCTGCAAATTCCAAAATGGAGCTATGACAGCTCCAAATAAAGGCTGCATATTATTGATGAAGCATGCAAATGGCCAAGTAGAAGGCCATTGGCATTGCAAACTATTTAAAAAATAAATAAAACAACTTTAATTTTTTTCTCTCCGATCTCGGCTGTATAAGCATAGGGCAGCGGCGCGCAAACAGGATTGGGGGGAAAATAAGAAAATAAACTGAAAATGAGCATTCTAACAAAAATCAGTATTCTGCAATGCAAGTCAATGGCAGGCAAAAGACAACTTGGCCAGTGAGTAGTGGTTGCTAAGGGGGGAGGCTCAGTATGGGACATGTAACTATGCAATAGTAGGCAATCCTATGCAAATGAGGGAAAGGCTAGTGAATCCCAGATTTTTCCAGGGTGTAAGGCAGGTCCCAACAGTGTAAGAGTATAAATAGTTGGGTGCAAGACTGGGATATAGGTGACATCATGGGGGGTGTCAGGCATACTGTAAGCGGATTGGAGCCCTGTGGCTCATGACTGCTCCTGGATTAACACAGCTAAGATAGAGGTGTGTCCAAACTGCCTAGCACTCTTTACAAAGTGTAAGCGGGTGTGCGTGCCACACACCAGGTCTTACAGGAAGAAAAAGGAAGTTAAACCAGGAAATAGCAGCCCTGTGCACATTTGAGCACTCTATTTGCACAGTGAGCACACAGGCTTAAACTGGGAGGCAATGAGAAGGGAAAACAGCAGTAGGAAAGTAATCAAGGAGAACTAGATTAGCTGACAGGTGAAATGTATCAGAAACAGCCAATTACACAGGCAGCAGCCCAACCCAGCCCAGCACACCACTATAAACTATGCAAACACCTGTCCCCCTTTTTTTTGTCCCCCAAAACCTCTGCACCACCAGTGTATATAGATGGGGAAATTTTACAAAATGAAAGCAAGAGAAAAAATGCTAGGGGCTGCTTTTTCTATCATAAACCAGCATGTGCAAGAGGCTGAGGGTGGTGAGGATGTGAATGCTGCTGAGCAACCCACGTTGAGGAGACAGAGAAGAGTGTACAGACCCAGGGTAACCTACCAAGGGCTACATGAGCTGGAGATAGTGGAGCGCTATAGGGTGGACAGAGACCTCCTACAGCAAATTGTTGAGCTGTGCCAGCCACGCCTCACACACAGAACTAACAGAGGGAAACCCATCCCAGTGGATACCAAGGTATGTGTAGGCCTAAGAATACTAGCCACAGGTACCTTCCAAAGGCCAACTGTGGATATGGTGGGGATTTCACAGGCATCAGCATCCAGGGCATTCCACCAGGTCCTGGATGCCATGTTAGCAAATGTCGGTGAGCACGTATATTTCCCCATCACCTGCGAGGCGTTGGCCAGCAATATGCGTCTCTTCCACCAAATAGCAGAATACCCTAAGGTAGTGGGTGCAATAGACTGCATGCACATATGCATTAAAGCACCACCAGGTGAGCGGGGTAGGCTCTACATCAACCACAAGGGCTTCCAATCCATTAACTGCTAGGTCATGTGCGATGCCCACGGCATAATAATGAATGTGTGTGCTGGCTTCCCTGGAAGCTACCACGATTCCCACATCTGGCATCTGACACAGCTGTACCAGACATTTGTCAATGGGGACATCCCACACAGTCACCTAGTGGGGGATGTTGGATGTGCACTGGAACCATGGCTGATGACACCCATCAGAAATGCACGCACACCCGAACAAGGACTTCATAATGAGGGACACACACAGACACGAATCATAAAAGAGCATGTGTTTGAGATGCTCAGGTCATGGTTCCGGTGCCTGGACACATCTGGTGGAGCCTTGCAGTACTCACCAACTACATGTACCAAAATTGTCCTTGTATGTGCAATGCTACACAATATGATCCTGCGGAAACAGCTGCAGCAGGAACAGCATGGGGCAGGGCCACACAGCCCCCCACCAGTGCCAAGGCCTGCAGAGGCACATAGTGATGTGGAGGAGGAGCAACCTGAGCCTGCCCCAGTAGGCAGAAGGAGGCGTGCCCTGTAAGCCTTAGTCTTGGCAACGAGGCAATGCATAGCACATGCACTGACACAGTAGGGACCCAGGGAATGACATCTCTCTTCGACTCGCACATACAGCAAAAGGGATGCCAAACATGACACTACCTGTGCTCAACCATGTATAGGGAGTGTACTATGGGCATCTGACATAGGCAGCCCTGCAGCACCGCGCTCAATACTGGGACACCCACAAGGTATGTGACTCACACATGTTGTCAGGGGGGCACATACCCAACAACAGTCACAGCCAGCAGGATAGGTGCAGAAAAAACACAAACAAATGCTGTACTATGGCCTCTGAATGAGCCCTATGGGTAACCCATCCCCCAGGCCTACACAGACAGACTACAGCAGGCCAAGCAGTTGGATGTAAGTTGTGAAGACTAGGAATTCAAAAACTAATATATAGGTAGTGAAAGCTAAGATCTGTAGTACACTGGCATGACTCTAGCCAGCACGATAGGTAAGTCCACAGACTGAAATGTTGTACCTGGCATGTCAGTACAGTCCTAGCAAATGAGTAAACATGTAAGGTGTGCCCCACCATCCTATTTACATTTATAGTAACAGTCAGGTGTGCCACCCCACTCCTGTGTAGAAATGTAGAAACAGTCAGGTGCCCCAGCCCCGCTATGCAGAAATGTGGCAACAATCAATGCCAAATGACCGATGTATACCCTGCAAACACAGCATGCTACCTGCTGGTGTACAACACAATGGTCCACACCACAGTACAAACTACCTGGACTTGATCCACACATGCAATATAGATGGCCAAACTGGGCATGCTCACACACTTAGAGGAATGAAGGCAATGTCAGTCTGCAACATACTGAAAGGTCATACTGGGCATGCTCACACACTTAAACACATGCAAACACCAGCGGACCAGATATTTCTGGCAGCTGCAGTTCTTATTGCAGACACATGTCATTATGCACCACTCCTGCCTTACACACACAGTGGATGGGAAAACAGACATATATGTAAGGACAACACACTATAATAAGCCACAGGTAGATGGACATAGATGTGTGGAAGAGGGTGACTGTGACAAGGAGCCATCTGGGCCTGTTCCACACAGCACACAGCCAAAGGGCCACAAACACATGAGGTGCAAGTGTCACTCACTGCAGATACTAGCCACCAGTATCTGTCAGCATGACAGACTATATGGTGCATGTGCCAGCTCTGCAACATGACTGTACAAGAAAGTAGTCACCTAGTAGCTGCATACATGTACCTGTGGCATATGACCCCGTGTGTGCCTGCATGTGGCATGACAACTCCTACTTGAATGGGTTACTGCCCATGCACACACTGCCCTTCCCATAGCAGTATCATGACAAGCCTGCTGAGGTCATGAAATGTGAAATACACCTCTGTAGCTCAGTAATCCCCATGGCGCGTCCCATAACTGTGTACTGCTGTAGTGATAAACTAGATATGTAGTAGTTCTAACCCCAGACTTGGCAACTGTGTGAGCGTGTGTTTGTGTGCATGTCTCTCTGTCTCTGACTGTGTAGAGAGAAATGCTTTTTAGGCTACTCACACTCTGTACAATTCATATACTCACCCTTGGCAAGGCTGCTGATGTCACTCACCTAGAAATACACCTCTGAGAATATCATAGCCCAGTAATCTCCGTAGTGCATCTTGTAACTGTGTACTGCTGTATTGTGATAAAGTAGTTAGGTAGGTGTACTAACCCCAAACATGGCAACTGTGTGTGTGTGTGTGTGTGTGTGTGTGTGTGTGTGTGTGTGTGTGTGTGTGTGTGTGTGTGTGTGTGTGTGTGTGTGTGTGTGTGTGTGTGTGTGTGTGTGTGTGTGTGAGTGTGCGTGTGTGTGCGTGTGTTGGTGTGTGAATCTGTGCGTGTGTGTGTTTGTGTGTGCGTGTGTGTGCGTGTGTGTGTATGTGTATGTGTGTGTGTGTGTGTGTGTGTGTGTGTGTGTGTGTGTGTGTGTGTGTGTGTGTGTGTGTGTGTGTGTGTGTGTGTTTGACTGAATAGAGAGAAATGCTTTTTAGGCTATTCACACTCCGTACAACTCATATACTCAACTTTGGCAAGGCTGCTGATATCACTCACCTAGAAATACACCCCTGGGAAAGTCATAACCCAGTAAACCCTGTAGCATGTCCTGTAAGTGTGTACTGCTGTAGTGTGACAAAATAGTTAAGTAGGTGTTCTAACCCCAGACTTGGCAACTGTGTTGGTGTGTGTGTGTGTGTGTGTGTGTGTGTGTGTGTGTGTGTGTGTGTGTGTGTGTGTGTGTGTGTGTGTCTGTCTGAGTAGAGAGCAATGCTTTTTAGGCCACTCACACTCCTTAGAATTCATATACTCAACTTTGGCAAGACTGCTGATGTCACCCACCTAGAAATACACCACTGAGAAGGTTGTATCTCAGTAATCTCTGTAGCACTTCCTGTAACTGCATACAGCTGTAGTGTGATCTAGAACTGTGGTAGGGTTACATCTCCACCCATGGCAGTTCTGGATGTTTTGCGTGTGTTCCAATGTCTGTGCATGGAGGAATGCATTATAGGCTACTCGCTCACAGTACATTTTAAATGCCTTACTTTGGCAATCCTGCTGTCATTCATTGTGAAATACACCTTTGGGAAAGGACTTCTCTTGTAATCCCTGTGGTGTGACCTATACCAGCTCCATGCTGTAGTGTGATACAGACATTGGTCAGGGGTTCTATGCCCACACGTCAGTGGTGGATGTTTTGTGTGTGTCTCTCTGTCTGTGTAGGGAGCAATGCATTTTAGGCTAGTCACTCACAGTACAGTTAAAATGGCCTTCTTTGGTAATCCTGCTGATGTCATTCAATGTGAAATACACCTTTGGGGAAAACATACTCTAGTAATGTCTGTGGCATATACAATAACTGCATAGTGCTGCAGTGTAAAAAACTAGTTAGTTAGGGATTCAACTCCCACGCATAACAGGTGTATGTTTGTAAGTCGTATCCTGTGTAGAAGTGGTTGTGAGTGCGTGACACCTGTGGGCAATGTGGAGGGGTTTTGCTTATTTCTTTTATGGTGGCCCTACTATATATCACAATGTCAACCATACAGGGATAACAGATGCAAATTAGCTGAGAGGCTGAGGCGCAAAGCCATACCCATACATGTGACATCATGACTAGCTACATGTTTGACTGTGGGGGGGGTGTCTATTCGTACAAGATGTATAGTCTGTGGGGCCTCATAACCCCAGTAATGGTGAATGTGGACCTATTTGTATTTGTTAATCTGCCATTGCTATCTACAAATGTATGTCCATATATACCTATATAGATTTACACATCTGCTAATATATATACATATATATATATATATATATATATATATATATATATATATATATAAACTATGTCCGTATGCACCTACATAGATATATATCTGCGTACACATATGTAAAGTGCTGTGTATATGTAGACATATAGGCGTAGACACATATATGTGTCGATGTAGGCATATGCATGTATATATGTGCATATATATGGATATATATGTATATAGTTTTAGAAATTAATATATATATATATATATATATATATATATATATATATATATATATATATACATATCTACATATGTTGTATCTGTTTAGATATT
This sequence comes from Protopterus annectens, assembly GCF_019279795.1. NCBI lineage: Eukaryota > Metazoa > Chordata > Ceratodontiformes > Protopteridae > Protopterus > Protopterus annectens. Next base: position 475,946,971 of record NC_056751.1, read on the forward strand.
AATATAGGTACACACACATACATCTAGATGTTGGTATACATTCTCTGTACTGTTGCATGCCTGGAGTGGATGATATGTCTCTGCAAACATCGACTTTCATTGTATCTGGCATGGCTTATTGGTGAATCACTTTGTCTATGGTGTGCAGAGTCCTTGGTTTGAACCCTGTGAGAGCTGTTTATTTTGTTGCTGGACAGAACACGACCCATTGGATACACAGTGATTAAGGCACTTTAAAGCAGTTCTAAGCAGGTTTGAGCGGGTTTGCTCGGAGCTAAGCAATGCCTACACAGGTTAAGCAATTCAGCAGCTGAGTATAAGAAACTGTAACCAGACTTTCCGTGCAACCGTGCACACAACTGATTTAAAGTGCCTTAATCACTCTGTATCCATTGGCCCTTGTTCTGCGTAGCAACAAAATCAACAACCTCTACTAGGCTCGAACCGAAGACAATGCACACCATATCCCAAGTGATTTACCTCTAAGCCATCTCAGATATACATAACCCTGCTGTATTCACAAACATATCATCCAGCCCAGTCATACAACAATATAGAGAATGTATTCCAACATGTAGATGTATGCGTGTGTGAAAACATATTAATGTCTAAACAGATGCAACATATTGATATATGTAAAAAAATATATATGTATATATATATATATATATATATATATATGTGTGTGTGTGTGTGTGTGTGTGTGTGTGTGTGTGTGTGTGTGTGTGTGTGTGTGTGATATATATATATATATATATATATATATATATATATATATATATATATATAAAATATATAGAAAAACACATATGTGTAAGCATATATATATATATATATATATATATATATATATATATATATATATATATATAGCTATATAGGTAAATACGGACATACATCTATAGATAAAGTGGGAGCATAGCAGAAACATATATGTCCACATGCTCTATTAATGGGTTTGACAGGCACAAACAACATACGTCATGCACGAATATGTATTCTGCCCCACAGCCAAACACATCTGCCATGCAATACACTACCAACTGTTGTAGATCCCATAACTAAGACCTTACACGGCAAGGGCACAAGATGTTAACATAGGTTCATAGGTTCATAGATTAGTACTAGGCTAACTGCCCTTGCGAGCCATTTTAAGCCTAGCTAATTATCCCCTGTGAGATTCAAACCCTGTACCTTGTGTTTGTAAGGCAAACACCTTAACCATTAGGCCACCCTCCCAACCCTAAAAGCAATGATAAGGTTTGAACCCAGGACACTGTACACCATAATCAAAGTACTGAACCACTAAGCCATGACAGCTTGATTAGTACTAGGCTAACTGCCATTGCAAGCCATTTTAAGCCTAGCCAATTATCCCTTGTGAGACTCAAACCCTGCACCTTGTGTACTCCATCCCACCTGTATGATGTCAGGCTGGTATCAGTAACATATCATGCAGTACAGTCAGGCCCATAATGACTCCCATATTGCAGTCATCAGTTCCCTTTGTTAGCCAGAGTCCCGTACTGTTGGCCTGTACTTCAGAGATGTAGATGCCAAACAACAGTGGTCCCAGGACTGAACCCTTAGGTACTCCACGTGTCACTTGTCTGGGGATGGAGTTGGAGTCAGTTACACCTACAGTTTGGGTTCTGTCAGTAAGCCATGTGACAATGCAGCAAGTGGCATTGGGATGAATGGCCGGATTAGTATGTTAATCTATGTTTCCAGAATGGGGGATGGTGTTGAAGGGCTTGGCGAGGTCCACATAGGCTTTGTGGATTGCCTTACCCTCTTCAACAGCTATGCAGACTGAGTCAAAGCAGTCAATCAGTTTCAGGAGACAGGACTGGGCTTCCATGAGCCCAATCTGTGTGCGGTCCAGTGTTTGAGGGTTGCCAGAGTTCAAAACATCTCTGATAATGCATTCTATGGTCATGCAGATCAGACATGTCAGACTGATGTGACGGTAGTTCCAGTGATCACAGGTGGATCCCCCCTTGTGAAGTTGGATAACTGCAGCTGTACGCCACTCAGTGGGCACCAGGCCTGATGCGAGGCTATGATTACACATGACAATTAGGTGAGTTGCCATTCCATTTTGTAGTTCATGTAATACACAGCCCAGGATGTCATCTGTTCCCATGGATGCTGTATTCTTAGTTATGGGTAATGCGCTGTCTGCCTGTGTGGCCATGATTACTGGGCAATGGAACCCTTTTCGTATTGACATGGCCCCTTTTGGGGGTGTGAGGGGGTGAATGTGACACTAAAGCAATCTGCCAGAATATTGGCACATTCCATGGGAGCAGTCTATGTAATGCCATTCTGCTGCAGTGCAGAGCACTTCTGAGCATTGCCAGTTAGAATTCAAACATAACTATAGAATGCTGTGTGGCTGTCCATGGAATCTGTGGCATTTTAGTTACATAATCAGCTTTGGAAGATTCCATGAGGGATCTCAACATCTTACAGGGGCTGGTAAGGGAAATGTTTGCATCCTTGGAATATCCTTTTTTCTTCAACAGTGTCTACCATCTGTAGTATACTCTGTTAATGGCAGGAGACAACCAGACTGGCTTGATTATTTGGGAGGTGAGTGTTGTGGTTCTATGTGGGATGTCAGGAATCATGCACAAGTGGCTGTGCTCATACAGTGCCTTAGTGCAGGATTCATCAGCTGAACTGTCAGCTCCTGTCTCCATGGGTGTCACAAACATTGTCACTTCTGCCTTGAGCAGCATGAAGTTGGCCTTGGAGAGGTCTTTTACGTTTTACAGACAACTGTATATACATTCCTTTCATATGTTCTGTTTGATTAGGCTATGGTGGAATTCTTTTGGTGGAACCGCAGTCCCATGTACTGTTGTGATGGCTTATTGGTTAATTGCTGTGACTACAGGGTCCTGGGTTCATTACCTGCAAAGGCAGGTTATTTTTGTTCTGGCCATAGCAGCGGTGAATGCATACAGACTGATTAGGGCAATTTAGGTTAGTCACACTCAGTACAATTCAAATGCCCTACTTTGGCAATCCTGCTGATGTCAATCACTGTGAAGTACACCTATGGGGAAAAAGCACTCCAGCAATCTCTGTGGTGTGTGATATAACAGTGTTTTTAAATTTAAATCATTTTTTCATAATTCAGGTAATCCTACCTTCGATTCCCAATATTTTACTCCTAAACATCATAGCATTTTTATTCCCCCACAACATTACTTGATCCAGACTTTTGAAAAACTTTGTGAAACTCAAATTAGAAGAGTTTTAAATAAGAAAATGGTCACTAAATATAACCTGACATCAGCAGAACAGTTCTGCCTAAAAGAATTAACTAGTTCAGATCAATATAGGATTATGAAACCAGACAAAGGGGGTGGGGTGGTTATTATGCTCAACACTGACTATTACAACAGGATGACAATATTATTAGATGACAATGATACTTATGAAAAAGTCAGTAGACATGAAGTCAATAGAGCATATACTATGATTGATTGGTTAATTTATGAATATCTTATGGATGCAAGAATTGATCAAGACATTTCTAAATACATCTCTGTGGAATTTCCCATTATGCCATCAATTTTTGGGATTCCAAAAATTCATAAAGATGTACGTGACCCCCCATTTAGACCTATTGTGTCAGCTAAGGGTTCAAAAACCGAAGCCCTAGCGGCATTTATAGATTTTAAGTGTAAAGACATTTTGAAAAGTTTACCACACATTCTCAGAGATTCATGGCATTGCTTAGAACGGGTCAGAGAATTTTCAAACAATTTTGATTTTAAGTCTCATTTTATTATGGCTACGGTAGATGTTGTTAACCTTTTTTTCTGTTATTCCCCATGATAAGGGGTTGGAAATGTTTGAAACATGTCTTAATACACATAACAGATTGAATTATTCTGACAACCGTTTATTAACTGAAATGCTTGAATTGGTTTTGGAGAACAATTTTGTGTACTTTAACGAAGATTATTATATACAGAAAAAGGGAGTTGCTATGGGGGCTAGATGTGCCCTCATTTATGCCATTTTAGTTTTAGCACAATGGGAATCTGAATTTATTTTTACTAGTATGTTTTGGCACAAGGTTCTGTTATATTTGCGTTACTTGGATGACATTCTTATTTTCTGGGGGGGCACCTAAGATGAGTTTATCAATTTCGTTATATTTTTAGGACAGATTTAAAATTCACGAGTCACATTTTTGACAATAATGTTGAATTTTTAGACATTAAGCTTACTGTTGCTAACAATAGATTTGAATCAAGTTTATTTAGGAAGAAAACATACTCAAATTCGTTCCTACATTTCGACAGCTGCCATCCGCTTTACCAAAAAAGGAATCTGGTTAAAGGCCAGATGGTTAGGCTGTCTAGAATTGTTAGTGATAATCAGGTTTTTGAACAAGAATTGGAAACACTTATGAGTATGTTTTTTGATAGAGGCTATCCTCATGACTTTATTTCAAAAATTAGTCACGAGATTAAAATTAAGAGGTTAACTATCTACAAACCTATCATTTTATATGGAATATTAGAAACTGATAAACCAAATTCTACTGTAGCCAGATGTGACACTTTTATTATTCCATTTAATGATAAAACGCAAGAGATAGTCAATATTGTTCAAGAAGCATGGACTAGTGTTATTGATTCAAATGTAGAACTTTCGAGTATTTTAGGCAACTTACCTAAAATTACCTACAGTAGAGGGAAAAACCTGAAAAATCTATTTGAAAACAACAGTAACATTGATTTGGTTAGACACTCTAGGATGAGGAAATGTGGCGTATGTCATATTTGCAGATTCATTAACGATGGTCCATATATTTCCATCTCCAACTATGGGAAGACTATTAAATGCCCAGGCCATTGTAACTGTAATTCTAGCATGGTAGTTTATGCAGCGTCTTGCACAGCTTGCCAAGCATTTTACATAGGAAAAACTATTAGAAAGTTAAAAACGCGTATTATTGAACATTTAAGTGACATCAAAAGACATAAAACAACTAGCATGTTATTTAATCACAGTATAAATTGTTCTAATTTTAAAAGATTTCTTTTTTTCGTCATTGATAGAATACCACAGAATATACACAAAGGGGGTGACGAAAAAACTATGTTGGAAGCTAAAGAATGCTTATGGCAACTTAGACTTAATACTCACTGGTTGGATTCAAGACGCTCTCCACAAGATGCTAGAATATTTTTCCTTTTATTTACTGATAGACTTCTATCACAATTTTTTGATGGTATAATTCCTTCTCAAATTTAATAAAATTGTATGACAGGACCACATCAATTAACTCTCCTACCAATTGACTTTCTTCACTAGTTGCTCCCAGTGACCTTAACATAGCTGGTACCCAATCTACTGCTATATTGTGGGGGATAGAAGAGTAAAGGTCTTTCACGTCGATAGTTACAAGAAAGCAATTAGGGTGGAACCCCAAAGAATTAATAGAACTTAAAAAAGACCAGGAGTCTTTAGTGATTTGCTTTTCCATTACCACATATTTCTGTAAAATACTGTCCAAAACCTTGGCACAGGTGTATGTAATACTGTTTCTCCCGTCCACCAAGGGTCTCATTGGTGGGTCGTTAATGTTCTTATGGATTTTGGGGATTCCAAACAATAAAGGTGTTCTAGGTGTAATTTGTTGCATGTAACTGTATGTTTCTCTATCAATACGTGCTTCAATGTATAACTCTTCTATGAAGCTTTTAATTCTGTTATGTGCTGTATTCATCTCACTGATGGATGATTTCGAATAAGCTTCACCATTAAGAATTTGGTACATTCTTGCACTGTAATCTTCACTAGTCATGATGGTAATGCCACCCCCCTTGTCCGGCTTCATTAAGCGGACAGGGGCCTAAGGAACTGTAATTCAGTTCTTTCTTCCATTGATATGTTGTGGTTAATGTGGCCATGTTTTGGATTTTGTCTCTTCAAGTTCCTCAAATCTAGTTCCATTGCTCTCGCAAAGATTACCAGCGTGGGGTGCAGTGGAGGGTTAAAGACGCTGGATACATAAAATTGAGACTTCCTGTTTAAATCGTTGCCCATAAGATGTAGCAAGTTGAGTTTCCTCGTGAACAGTTTCAAGTCTATTAAGGTACTAGCCAGGTCAAAGTGGCAGGAAGGTACAAAAGTATGTCCTCTGGATAAAAGATCGACCGTCTCACTACTAATGTTGTAGTGGGTGTAATTAAACACCTTAAAGTCACCACTCTTATTCAATAGTATCCTACAGCCCTGGTCAAAAAGTTCCGGGGGGTCCTCATTTTGTGTTGGAATTACCACCTCTTCCTCCTGGCCCCCCTCCTTTTGTTGTTGTTCTGCCCACGAGTGTAGGAGGCTCCTGGTCGAAAATTTTCACCCTGGTTATTACTGTTCATGTTGGCCCCATTGTTGTTATTAGTACCTATGTTGTTGTTTTTGTTTTTGTTATTATTTTTGTTTTGATTTTGGTTCGCTATCCTTTCACTTCTCCTGGTCTCAGCTCTAGTATCTTGACTGTTGAGCTCCATGTCTTCATCCCATTGGTCCCCGTTTTGATACCTTTGTTCTCCCTCCATAACACCAGCGACATCTACATTTGCCCTGGGTCCCCCGTAATTAAGGCCTTACTGTTGGTGTACACAGGTGGTTTTGGATATGCTTTACCAAGTCTATAATCATTGAGATCTCTAGTGATTTTTTGTTTTTTGTTAGATTTAATCTACTCAGGTGTTCATCGATGCTCAAAAACACCTCTCAGTATTCGAACTGGTATCTCCCATAATTAATGTCATTTTAATGCCATTGTCCAGTTCATCAATTTCTCTGAGTAGAACATCTATTAAAAGTTGGTATTGTTCACAAAGCAACCCTAACAGTTCCAGCCCATGTCTATCGAACAGTGACAACAACGCCTTGTGGAAGGAAGAACCTTCCACAAGTCCTGCAGGGAATTGCCATTGTCGCAGTCCCTTTGGCACTATTTTTAGTTTGATACATTCACGGAAGTAAGCAACCTCCAGTTGCAACTTCCGTACTTTAAAAAGTTTGTTGTCAAAAATAGTCAGCCTAGTTGTTAAGTCATGGCTTACCTCCTCATGGTCTGCCAAGTGAGGTAACGCTCCTCCGTTGTTAAAAACGAATTCTCTGTGTACCCATACATCCAGAGCTGGAGTCGCCCCGATGTTTCTATGGGCTTGAATGGCTCCGGACCCTTGGTGTCCAATTCCTGTTGTTTCACCAGTACCACGGTCGTGTTGCTGTTCATCCAGGCACTGCTCGCTTCTATTATTACTTCCTGTTGTAGTGGTACTACCTCCCGGTTGACAGGAACTACTCCTCACTCCACTGTTCTGTACTCTCTGCATACCCGTAGTACTTCCACAGGTCCTATTCTCTCTCTCTTGTAATTCTTCGTGGAAGCGGGTTGTAGCGCTGACCTGCTGCGACAACCGGTCCACTTTCTGGGTTAAAAGCTCAATGAGCATAGTGAGGTTCCCCTCATTCTCTTGTGAGTTACCAATGTTCACTGGAGAGCTTCCTGGTTCCATTCGACACAAAAGACAAACCTCCGATGAACGAAAAAGAAACCAAAAACTCACTGGTTGGATTCAAGACGCTCTCCACAAGATGCTAGAATATTTTTCCTTTTATTTACTGATAGACTTCTATCCCAATTTTTTGATGGTATAATTCCTTCTCAAATTTAATAAAATTGTATGACAGGACCACATCAATTAACTCTCCTACCAATTGACTTTCTTCACTAGTTGCTCCCAGTGACCTTAACATAGCTGGTACCCAATCTACTGCTATATTGTGGGGGATAGAAGAGTAAAGGTCTTTCACGTCGATAGTTACAAGAAAGCAATTAGGGTGGAACCCCAAAGAATTAATAGAACTTAAAAAAGACCAGGAGTCTTTAGTGATTTGCTTTTCCATTACCACATATTTCTGTAAAATACTGTCCAAAACCTTGGCACAGGTGTATGTAATACTGTTTCTCCCGTCCACCAAGGGTCTCATTGGTGGGTCATTAATGTTCTTATGGATTTTGGGGATTCCAAACAATAAAGGTGTTCTAGGTGTAATTTGTTGCATGTAACTGTATGTTTCTCTATCAATACGTGCTTCAATGTATAACTCTTCCATGAAGCTTTTAATTCTGTTATGTGCTGTATTCATCTCACTGATGGATGATTTCGAATAAGCTTCACCATTAAGAATTTGGTACATTCTTGCACTGTAATCTTCACTAGTCATGATGGTAATGCCACCCCCTTGTCCGGCTTCATTAAGCGGACAGGGGCCTCCCTAAGGAACTGTAATTCAGTTCTTTCTTCCATTGATATGTTGTGGTTAATGTGGCCATGTTTTGGATTTTGTCTCTTCAAGTTCCTCAAATCTAGTTCCATTACTCTCTCAAAGATTACCAGCGTGGGGCAGTGGAGGGTTAAAGACGCTGGATACATAAAATTGAGACTTCCTGTTTAAATCGTTGCCCATAAGATGTAGCAAGTTGAGTTTCCTCGTGAACAGTTTCAAGTCTATTAAGGTACTAGCCAGGTCAAAGTGGCAGGAAGGTACAAAAGTATGTCCTCTGGATAAAAGATCGACCGTCTCACTACTAATGTTGTAGTGGGTGTAATTAAACACCTTAAAGTCACCACTCTTATTCAATAGTATCCTACAGCCCTGGTCAAAAAGTTCCGGGGGGTCCTCATTTAATCTCAGTATAAATTGTTCTAATTTTAAAAGATTTCTTTTTTTCGTCATTGATAGAATACCACAGAATATACACAAAGGGGGTGACGAAAAAACTATGTTGGAAGCTAAAGAATGCTTATGGCAACTTAGACTTAATGCTTGCAAATGGCCTGGCATTAACGAACAAATAGCAATTACCAGTATTCTTAAACTCAGATCACATTTTATATGAACAAACACAATACTACGTACTTTTTTATCATATTTTATTATTTTTGTTCATTTTGTATGAACTTTGAATGTTAATCATATGCAGTTGCCATTATTGTATTTAATAAGTTCTTTTTATATAACATACACATGTTTTAACACAAGTTTTTAGTATATTTATATAATTATAATCTAATCAATTATATAACTAACTATAATTAAATTATTTACATTTAATATTTAATATTTATACTTATATTTTTATATATATATATATTTATTTTTACACTCACATCTAATTATATTTACATTTGTATTTATATTTACATTCATATTTATTATATTACATTTATATTTAACTTCATTTTTATACTTAGCAACTATATTTATATTGACATACACTACTGTCATAAGTATTGTTTAATTCTTACCATGTTATTTATTTATTTATATATTTACTCAATTACCTTAGAGAGATTCATATTTAACATTTAACACTTCTCTGTTTGTCCTTTCAATAGTATAAGTTTTTTGTTCTTCTTGTCTCTTTAAAGAAGTGATGAACTGATTGTTTGATTTATTTTAATTATTAGTTTAATTATTCATTTAAATGTTTTTGTAGTTAGTATATAAGGGATGATCAGCAATGTTTTCTTGTACTCTGATGATGCCCCTGCTTAGTGGGTGAAAGCGCTTAGTACCTGTGGATTTTATCGTGGTTTGTCTTCCTGTTTGGTCAAGTTTTATTCATTAAAAGTCATTTTGATGTGACCAGGATCCAAGGTTTGCTGTTATTTTTTGCTTATTGGTGTGTTCAACATTTGGATGACATAGCTCTACAATCTATAATGTCACAGTACTGTAGTATAACAACTAGTTAGGCAGGGGTTCTAATCCTAGATATGACAGGTGTGTGCATGTATGTGTCTTAATGTGTTGATGTTTGTCATTCATGTCCTGTGTAGACGTGGTTGTGAGTGTGTAACAACTGGACCCAGTGTTGAATGTGTTTTTAATATTTCCTATTTGGTGCCCCTAACATAACTCACAATATCCACCATGCAGGGATAATAGATGTGCTATCAGTACATAGTCAGTCACAGGTTTGATACCCTGGACTGGTAGGTGTGTGACACAAACATGCTTACCTTTTACTCTCACAACCCACCCTGACTTATGTTTGCCTCTGCCTCTCTCACTCCCTCTCTGGTGGATGTGGAGACTTACACCTGCTTTGCTTAGGCAGTGGCATGTGTATTGCCAGTGATGCTCATGATCAGCTGATGGCCTCTGCACAGATTACAGCCCTCCTCTAGCTGATTGCATGTAGAACAGCTGTGGTAACATTCCCATAGCCAATTGTATGGAAACACACTCTGATATCTAGGAACATCTTGTTGGTGCTGGGCCTTTTCATTCACTGTGAGCAGGAACTAGATATGTTGTTTGACAAACAGCATCACAGATGAATTGGGGACTTACCTCTGACAACATACACTGTGGAAACAGGCCAACACACAGGAGGGGGATGTGCCTGTCTAGACCACAGACTGTAAGTGCTGCTATACTGCATTTGGGGTGCTATTGGTTTAACAGGGTGTGTGTGGATATGGCTGTCCTACACATTTTAATACTAGTCATGTCAGTGCTATGTGTATGAGGAATCCTCATCTGTAATGTCATCTGTAGACTGGGCAGTGCGTGGTGCCTTGTGTTCCTTGTGTTACCCACGGAGCACCCATCTCTCAACTGCAGAAGGTAGTGTGAGGATTTCAGTCAGTAGATGGTGACAGCCGGGAGAGTTACTGATGTCATATCCCTCATAGGACATACGTTGCATCAAACCCTGTTATGACAGGTAATGTATGAGGTCATCACAGTGACATGTCAATATTGGGCCTGTATTTGTGCCTCCAGCCTCAACCCTGTCAACTTTTGTATATATGTCATGCAGTAGGGAGTGCATATGTACTGTACACCATATTCATTGACAGCATATCTGATAAGCCAGTGGAATATCAGACTGCTACATATGTTATGTATAGTAGAGGTTCTATTTGAGGACATAGCCTGGGCATTCTGTGGTTGTGTGTACAGTACTGAGGTATGTGTAAGCCTGGTAACTGTCGACAATGTGTGTATAGTGCATATGTACCTTGGCCTTTGTGGAGACTGTGGTAGTTGTCATTGTTCTTGGTCCTGTTCTATCTGATGTTACATGCTGCTCCACTGTATGTCACCCTAACAGCTTACATGTTTGTAGGAGCTGACACAAACATGTCCCAAATCACAGACAGCCATCGGACCACATTGTGTAGTGGCCCAGTATATGTAGGGTTGTTGTGTGAGTGGCCCATATGAGGATGGTGTACATCAGACAGCCCATATACTGCAATAATATGCTAGCTTACCATATGTGGCTGCGGCTGTGTTCACATTGGTTGTGGTTATGCACTTTTACACAGGTGTTTATTACTCTGTGATGTGACATGCCTGTAGAGCCTGCTATCTATGTAGCTACATGTGTATTCCCACATACGAGATGTAGCCCAGTGTTGGGTCAGTCTGCTTGTAGCCTGCACTGTGCTTTGTTACATGCCTAGCATCTTACTGTACTTTTCCAGTGAGATGTCATGTCCAGATACTTGCCAGATGTACTGCTGCCTGGCCACCATAACAGTCATGTCTGTCAGACAAAGCAGTGGGATGCTGTTCAGATGTATGTCATTAACTAGTGGATAGTATGTTGCCATAGCACCTCTGTAACAGCGGTTATTATATGTCAAGACAGACAGGGGTGTATGAATGCATAACCTATGGTGGCAAATGTATACCAGTATGTATGTGTTATACCCATCTACATGGCTGTTAACATCCACATTGACAGGCCTGGTCCCCATGTTTTGCATGAAGGGGCTCTGTGTATACCCCTGGACCGACCTGAGTGTGTTAGACTGTCCACATATATTGGCCATATCGCAGCTGTAGTCCACAGGGGCATTACTGTGCTAGCAGTGGTAGTGTACTATGATGACCTTAGGATGTCTGTAAGTAGCAAATGGCACACATGTTAACAGCAGATGTGGCCTCACACATGCACCATTTCTGTGAAGACAATCCCCATTACAGTAGCAATAGTCTACAACTATACCTGCACTACATACGTGACATCCCCTTGCACTGAGAGGTTGGAACTATTGGGGCTGAGGTAGGGGTCCACTCCATGTGCAGGACATATGGTGAACATATATGTATAAAAAAGCATACATATATCCATATAGATATGTGCACATATACATATCTTGCTTACTGTATGGCAACAGTTGTACACATATGTCCCTGTGTTCCAGCCTCTGTCCTCCACCTACATACCAGGCTTTGCACATATGACAAGTTGACAGGGGTTGTTATGTAGTGGGCTGTGTGTATGTCATGCTGTCATTCCTGCCATCACTCCACTGATGTTGTGTCCCCCACACATACCGGGGGGTTGGGGCCATATATGTGTGGGTTTCACCTACACAATACATGTGTTCCCTAATGCCCTCCAGAGGCCAGTCTATGTAACAGTGGTATATGGCCCAGTATTAGTGAGTGCAGGGGGGTGCACCATGACTAACCTAGGCTGTTACAACATGTGTGGGTATCTGGGATAGGCTGCCTTAAAGTATTTGGATGTACTTTACCATACAATCCACCTTGGGTAAATGCAGGTCTACTGCCTCCTGCCATATGGGATGTTCTGTTTGTCAGTGTGATTGTGATGGTGTCAGGTATGCCTTGTTATGCAACAAATACATCCCATTGTGTCAACTGGGTCTGTCCCCCCGTAGGGATTGTGTACAGAGTGTAGATAGAGGCTAGTGACCTATATGTCTGCATTACGTACTGTTGGTTGTCTGGTATGTTGTGGCCCAGTCTTTCATTACTAATGTACTAGTTGTAGGCCTCGGCCTGGACAACAGCATATGTCAACTTTTCCAGACTACTGTCTTAGTATAACTGTTTCACAGTTGCATTACACTGTTCAAATGGATGTCGGTGTCTAAACAGCTATATGACATGACATAGGCAACTGTCATGATACACAAATGAAGCTTTCACATTCATTTATGCACACATGTGTGTGGTGTTATACCCTTTGATATGTCTGTGGGTATATGTTGCAGGCTATGAATGTCATTTGTATGGGTGGCTCATACAGTTTCCAGTTGGTAAGGTGGTGACTGTGGGAATACTGGCTGCTACATATTGTGTGCACATACTACATATGTATACTACTGTATAAATCCCTGTGTGTGTTTGTGTAGGTACATATGTAGATATATGTATATATATATATATATATATATATATATATATATATATATATATATATATATATATATATATATATATATATATACACACACATATGTATATTACTGTACAAATCCCTGTGTGTGTATGTGTAGGTACATATATATCTATATATACATATATATGTATATAGATTATATATATATATATATATATATATATATATATATATATATATATGTATCAATATGTTGTAACCATTTAGACATTAATATATTTACTCACACACATACATCTACATGTTGGAATACATTCTCTGTACTGTTGAATGACTGGGCTGGATGATATGTTTGTGAATACATCAAAGATATGTCTATCTGAGATGGCTTAGTGCTAACCCACTTTGGTGTTGGTGTGGAGGGTCCTGGGTTTGATCCTAGCAGAGGCTGCTAATTTTGCTGCTAGGCAGAACAAGGACCATTGGATACAGTGTGATTAAGGCACTTTTGTGCAGTTGTAAGCAGGTTTGCGTGGGTTTGTGCAACGGTAAGCACTGCCGACCTCCGCTTATGTTTTCTTACAGCCAGTTCGCTTCAGCTTTCCCAACCTGTGTAGGCATAGCTTAGCCTTCCGCAAACCCATGCAAACCTGCTTACCCCCACACTAATTCCTTAAAAAGAAAAGAAAAAGAGGTTGATAGGAAAGTGGTGAAAAATGGGGCACAAAGAGAGAAATACAGTAGGGTAAAATAGCCAAGCATGTGCAGAAAGGGTATAGGACAAGTCCATAGCTGCCCATTTCTTCTACATCAACAGCTGTGCATATACATTATATTTGCAAGTACTTTTGGACCCTCAAACCCCTGGGAGAGGGGTAAGGACAACTAATAATCATTGTGATGCCAATTAGACCAGATTACATGTGTGCAGTGGACACGTGTGCAAAATGGACAGCTATGTATGGGGCGAGATTTTTTTGTGGGAACAGATTGCCCTTTTTTTTCAGGTGAGAGTGGGATGTTGGGGAGGGGGAGTAGGTATATTTGGGGAGGGAGGTTGGGTAGGTTAACAGCAAGACCCACAAAACGCATACAGAGCCAGTATATGACACATGTGGGGGGTAAACACCTTGGACAGGGAGGCGTGTTTGGAAGTTGCAAGCCCATGAGCCCGCAATTGGAAAGAGTGGGACTGAGGTTCCCACCGATGGGCAGTCACCACTGCACCTTCATGGCCCCAAAGGTGGCTGTGCTGGCTGCTGTGTAGGAGGTGCAGGCTCACCTTCTAATAGCGCCACTCGGCCCCCAAGCTGGCATAGCCACTCTCAGTACTCCAGATCAAGCTCCCTATTCACCAAGGCCAGGACCTGTTGATGGGTGACAGGTTGCCCTCCACGCCCGGTCTGAGGGGGGGTGAGCCCCATCCCCTTGCAGCAGTTCCTCCTGAAGGTGGTGCAGGGCCTATGGAGGAGGAGGTCCAAGGCTGGGCAACAGATGTGCTGGTGCCCGATGTCATGGCCAGCTGAGATGGGGCAGATGGGTCCGCTGGGACCAGTCTTCCCATATGAGTTGTGTTGTCGCAGGTTTATTGCAGAAAAGGGTTAGTAACAGTCAACAGCATTCTGGATTAGTTATAACAGCATGCATAGTTATTCCTATTAACCCGACACACCAGATTTAACACAGTTGCAGAGCAAGCAGAACACAAGCATATATGGAACAACAGTGGCCATTACAGGAGCATGCAGGTTTCATTGATAGCAACAGGCCACCAATATGGGTGTGTTTTAACATGGCACATGCATAGAAACAAATGTGAATATTTATTAATCATTAGGACATATGTCCCAAGAACGTTTGGAGTGTACAAATACCAGTTGAGGAGTGACATTGGGTTATTATGCACATATGGTAGGGGTGAGAGAAAGGATTCAATTAACAACTAATATATCCTTGTAGTTTTCACAACATTCTTAGTCACTGCAGTGATCTTTCCCTTGCATGTATTATTACACTACACAATGGCCATATATTGTACACTGGTATGTTTATAGATTATTATATACGTGACCTGTGTCTTAAATACAGGCGTGACAGACCGCAGGTGTTAATGCTACATATGTTGAGAATTGCTGTCATACGCATTGGGTGAGGTGCTAGAATGACAAGTTTGCTTTCATATACATTCTCTGACTATGTACACGCTCGACTGTCAGTTATATGTGATTGACAGTTGCCTACATTTCTTGGATCATCACACTGAACTTTCATGGGAGCAGGGTACCAAGCTGGTGATATGGGTCATTTATCTGGACATGCTGGACACATTGGAACAGTTGTGGGGTATGAATATGCATACAACTTGCAATTTGAACATTCTAGTGAATTCTGTACTGTTGGGTGTAAGTATGCATGCAGCTTTCTATCTGAACATTGTATTAAAATCTGTACAGTTGTGGGGTATGATTATGCATACAACTTAGTAGCACTCCCAGGATTCAAACACCTGCTGTGTGTGACAAAATATTATTGCTAACATCACAGTACACTGTGCTACTAGGGAATTGATGTACAGCTTTCGACCGTTTTCTGTCTGAGTCTCCCTAATGTGTACGATATGCCTGACCTCTTGGCACTTCCAACATTGTTATGCAAACCTTCATACCCATTTTATCTGCATACCACGGTGTGGGTGACACTGCTTAAGATACAACAGTACTATTTATAGTATGGAACAGATCACAAACATATGAGAAGACTGAACAGAAGCACTCCAGGGGTTATACCTTTATTCACAGAGTATTAACACATTTATTTCTACTGGTACAACACTTTCTATTGGCTCTTATTATCTTTGTTATGACAGTACATGCAGACTGATTACTATGCCATGCGATGCAGCCTTTGCAGCCTAGCATCATGGGCTTGCTGGTTTGCAGCCCACTCATCTGCAGCTGTCAGAGAAATACACTGCTATTTAGCCATACCTATCCATAGTATACACAATCTAGGCAATTATTTACTACTTGGTAGAATGTGTACTTAGTACTGGGGCACTGGCCATCTGCCGACACTCCTGGATCCACTGTTCCAGGACATCCACCCTCCACCGCTTCAGGTCAGCATGGTGGTGCCTGACCTGCTCACCAGTCCGGGGGATACCTGTGGCACTGGTGAGTTCACAGGGGAGACTGTCCCAGGCCTCCATTTTGTACTGCGAGCCCTGGTACTGGCCCTGCAGTAGTCTCTGATCATGGTGTTTTACCAGGAGCCATACCATGAATTTTGACTCCTGGATGCCCCAGAGCTGCGCTCTGAATATAGTGCCTTCACCCACACCAGCCATGCTGCCTGCAGTGGAAAGCTACAACCAGTTATGAGACGTATTCACATCTGTGGGGTTTTAATATGACCATTTTCCCACACGTTGCCATGATTAGCCAGTTTTGAAAAGGCTTAGCTATGGGCACACCTGCTTACATAAAGTTGGCACTGTTGAAAGAGGCATACCACTATGCAGATTGAATTGTCTCACCTACCCATTGCTTACACTTACTAACATGAGCAGTGATGCGGTTAGCATTGCTTCATAGTTGATTATCACTATATTTGCCATTTGGCAATGATTTATTCTTTATTACAGGTTATATATGTGTCTGGTATCCGTGATTCATGTGTACATACACTGTATGGGGTCCTGGGAACTTCAATACTTTATTACAATAACACCTCAAATGTATGCTTGCTGCAGTACTCCAGTTCACATATCTATGTTCTGTGGCAGGTTATCCAACATCACACTGTACATAGATAGAGTTCACATGTTTGGTTTGCTTTTCCTGTGGTGAGGATCAGTTTGCTGATACCTCATACATACCTATTGCTATGATGGCTTAGTCGTTAACTACTCTGACTATAATGTAAAGGGTCCTGAGTTTGAGCCTTGCAGGGGCAGTTTATTTTATTGCTAGGCAGAACATGGGCCGTTGGATCCAGAGTGATTAAGGCACTTTAAAGCAGTTGTGAGTGGCTTTGCATCGGTTTGCGCGATGGGTATGCGCTTGTTTGTGTGAAGCACAGCATTACTGCCCTCTGGTTGCGGCATCATGCACTCAGTTAGCCTCTACAGTGCTTCACCAGTGTGGTACTCGCATACCAGCAGCCAAACAGGCTTAAACTCGCTTGCTCCCGCTTACACACATGCAACGTCGTGCATTTTGTTCACATCTGTCAACCGGGACACTCAGACTGTATGCTTGCCCATTGTCAGCGGTGGCCTGGGGGTGTAGATCTCTACATTGTCCACAGCTACCTATCCCAATTAATACTGGGGTGATCACATTCATAGAGGGTAACAGACATAACATAGCTATGTCCCCCATTAATCATGCTTAGTTTACATTAAACTGTCAGCATTATCCATTCTTAGGTCAGGTTTACATGTAAGGTATGACTGTTGACAAAGGTCAGTTTAAGGTGAGGTAGGATTCCTGTTTCGCAAGTCTGGATAGGTTACATGTAGGTATTTAGGGTAGGTGTAGTTATTTCATAGCTGTGTGGTACAGTAGAGGTGAATAGCTAAGGAGTAAGCAGGTAGGTAGTAGGGGTGACATTGTAACTGTATTGCATCCTGTAGGTATAATTGGATGGGGAGCAATAGGGATGGTATGAAGGATGTTGGGTTTGTATGCGAGGCAGGACAAAAAGTGTCGGTATCACTAGTTGATGTCGTGGTGTAGAGTGTGAGGTGGGGGGGTTTCACAAGGTGGTGAGCCTGTACTGCTCCAGGTGTTCTTGTGGTGTTCCTTCATGTGTTAGTTACATGTGTCCTGTGGGACAGCTGTGATACTACATGTTGATTGGGGTTCCAAATACTGGCAATATTGTGGGGGAAGAGGGTGTCACCTACGTTTACCTGTAGACATTAAGAGGAATGGAACAGGGTCTGATAGGTATGTGGTGTGCATGGGGCACAAAGGGGGGTGTTAGTAGGGGGATTATCCAGGGATGTGCAGGATGGCTGCAGGGAAGGTCCACAGCTGGCCATGTTATCTATGACAAGAGCTGTGCATATGCACTGCATTTGGTGTTTGCATTGGACACTCACACCCCTGGGTGGGGGTGGGGGCTTCAATAATACCTTGTGATGCCTATTACATCGGCTTACATGCCTACAGTGGGGTGTTGCGACCATGTGTCCGTAGGTGTTGTGTAGTGGGTAATGCAACAACACATATGGTTATACCGTACTTTACCATGTACACTGGACTGTGCTACGGTGGAACCCATATTGGGAATGGCTGCCCATTAGGCGTAAGCATGCCTGTCAACTGTTCAGAATCCGTGGCCTGTCCAATGTTTGCTTCATAATATTGGTGTATTCCTTTTACAATCCGCACCTGTCTGGCAAATACCTGGGAAATGACACCATTAAATACAGACAAGTAATTGGGTTTATGACTCCATATCCTTCGGACATGTCATGCTAATGAATAACCTATTATTCTATCAGCTTTCTAAGGATGTAAGTGGAATATGTGCTTTCTGTCCCTACATGTCCCCCCAATGGTTTAGGGTCTGTCCAGTGGTTTAGCTCTTAGAGGTTGAGAGGTATGGGCGTAACCGCTGCCCAATTCGCAATATTGCTGACATTCCCGGCGCTGTCCGAATACAACTGCACGAGCCAACACCTGTACACCTAGGCCCATAATTGCATACCTATAGTTCCCCCTCCTGGCCCTCCTCTACAGCACTCATCCTTACTGTGGGTGCAGGTGGGGTCTAACCACACCACTACACACTGCCCACTCTCCACATGTCGGCACCCATGTCATATGTTGTCTCAACCCATGGGTAATCAGGCTTGCACAACCTACTAGTCCATGTACGTATACAGCCTGGTTGGATAAATCACTACAGGGACTGACTTTGATTATCATTACTTTCTGGGGTGTCCCACAAGGGACAATGATGTCTTTGTTTCAAGATTAGACATCGCAGGTATCCCCCACTGGAAGTATCCTGCCTGTAGTCTGGGAAGCAGTGGTGTGTTTACTTGTATCGTGTGTTTGTATGTTTCACCTGTCTAGGTGGGGGGTTTTGATGCAACGTGTTACACATTTGTTAATTGGACCCCTCACCCCCATTGGCACGGCCTGTGAACATATGTAATCCTTAACTGGTGTATCATATCTATATATATATCTATATATATAGATCTAGATATGTATATATATATATATATATATATATATATATATATATATATATATATATATATATATATATATATATGTATATATATATATATATATATATATATATATATATATATATATATACATATATATACACACACACACATATATATATATATATATATATATATGTATATCTGCTGTATATTACTATTTAATATACTGTTGTCTAGTCCTGAGGAGCTTTTCTCCCCGGGTCTCTGCTGTAAATGAGCCAATAGCTCAGCCAGACTTACCCGGTTAACAGATGTAATTTAAATACATAATTCAATTAATATCCTAGCTATATATATGTGTATGTTTACACACACATATATATATATATATATATATATATATATATATATATATATATATATATATGTATATCTGTATTTGTATGCAATATAAATATATATATATATATATATATATATATATATATATATATATATATGTCTAACAGCATATGGATGCATGGGTGTCTGCATATGTATATCTCTATATGTGGGTATATAATTATATTCTGTCTCTGTATGTACACATTTGTACTGTGGAGAGGGGGAGGTTTCACTCCATGTAGGTATGGGTATATATATATATATACACACACACACACCCCGACCTTTACAGTTGTATATCTATATCTGGTTATTCTGTTCTTTGCCATGTACAATAGACTGTCCTGCAGTGGGACTCATAGTGGGAGTGGCTATCCTTTGGGTTCCAGCCCTGCCCAATGCACACTATTGCTTACATCCCGGGACGGTCCACATAGACCCACTCCTGCTCAGCTAGGCCCATCATTTCATACCCATAGTTCCACACAAACTCTTCGGCACTCTTCATTACTCCAGGTGCAGGTCAGGTCTGGCCACATCAGTAAACTGTACCCACTCTCCACTTCTCGGGACCCATCACATATGTTGTCTCGCCCCATGGATCATCAGGCTTCCCCTACCTTGTACACTGGGAACATGCGTGGCCTACCATTTGACATCGGTGTAATGGCAGGAAGCCCAAAAATGTTTGAATTTTTGGGTGTCTCACAAGGGACATACATGTCTTTCTTTCAAGAGCAGACTTGGAGGGTCTCTCCCACTGGTAGTATCCTGCCTGTAGTCTGAGAAGCAGTGGTGTGTTTACTTTTATTGTGTATATGTATGTTCCCCCGGTCTAGCTGGGGGGGAGAGTTGATGCTACGTGTTACACGTTTGTTGATTGGACCCCTCACCCCCATTTGCAAAGCCTGTGAACATATGTAATTCGTAACTGCTGTATCATATTCTAGCTATATACATGTGTATATTTACACACACACACACACACACACACACACACATACAAATATATATATATATATATATATATATATATATATATATATACACATTACTGTATAGAGATATATCTGTATATGTATGCATACATGTATATATTTATATATTGCTGTCTATATATATCTAATGATGTATGGGTGTCTGCATATGTATATATCTATAGGTGGGTATGTATATGTATTCTGTCTCTGTATGCATACATTTGTACTACGGAGAGGGAGAGGTATATCTACATGTAGCTATGGGTAGATATACACACACATACCTCTACATATATACATATACACCTGGTTATTCCATTCCTTGCCATGTAGATTAGACTTTGCTGCAGTGGGATTCATAGTGGGTGTGGCTGCTCGTTGGGCGATGCCTCTGCCCAATGAACACTTTTGCTTACATCCCTGAGGCTGTCCTTATAGACCCACATCAGCCAACACCTGTACACCTAGACCCATAACTAGCTACCCATAGTTCCTCCACCCGCACCTCCTCTACAGCACCCATCCTTACTCTGGGTACAGGTCGGGTCTGAACACACCACTACATGCTGCCCACTCTCCACTTCACGGGACCCATGTCGTACATTGTCTTGACCCATGGGTCATCAGGCTTTCCCACCCTTGTATTCCGGGTATGTACACACCCTGGCCAGAATGGTCATTGCATCGACTTCCTTGCATGATATGTCAATTTTTGCGGCATCCCGCAAGGGACGCTCCTGTCTGTGTTCCAAGTTTAGATTTCATAGGTGCACTGTGTACCCTCCCGGTTGTATCCTGGCTGTGGTCTGGGGAGCAGTGGACTATTTACATTGTTTGTCAGTTTGTGTGTATGTTTCCTCTGTCTGGCTGGGGGGAGAGGTGACGCTACGTGTACATGTTTCTTGCTTGGGCTCCTCACTTCTATTGGCATAGCCTGTGAACATATGTCATTCTTGTGTGCTGTTTCCTATCATAGTTGTTTGTATATCTTTGTATATCTATGCACACACACATATATAATATATATATATGTTATATATGTATATGTCTGCATATATATATATATATATATATATATATATGTCTGCATATATATATATATATATATATATATATATATATGTCTATATATATATATATATATATATATATATATATATATATATATATATATATATGTCTATATATATATATATATATATATATATATGTCTTCATATATATATATATATATATATATATATATATATATATATATATATATATATAAATCTATGTGGGTGTATGGGATGTATGTCCTTAATCTTACTTATCTATGCTATGATGGCTTAGTGGGTAACTACTGTGACTATAGTGTAAAGGGTCCTGGGTTTGATCCTGCTGAGGTGGTGTATGTTGTTTCTGGCCAGAACTTGGGCCGTTGGATCCAGACTGTTTAAGGCACTTTATTACGGTTGTAAGCGGCTTTGCGTGATGGTAAGCACTGCTAACCTCCGGTTCCAGTTTCTTATGCTCATTAGCTTCTACTTTGCTTACTCTGTGTGGGCAATGCTTACCCCCATGCAAATGCACTTGGACACGCTTACCGCTGCTTATTTGTGCTTAGACCTGTTTACATGTGCCTTATTCATTATGATAATAACACTTTACATGAGCATTTCATCCAGTACTCCAGTTTAATTGTTATTCTGTAGGTTATACAGCGAAATTATGTAAAATTATGTTCATATACAGATTTCCCGTGGAAAATGATTTGTGTTGCAGTGGGACTCGAATTGGGAATGCCTGTTCATTTGGTGGATGTTCTTACCATTCCACTATTGCTGTGCTGTTTCATTTGCATATATATTCCTTGTTATCCTCTTCAGCCTTTTCAGCTGCTTTAACCATAGCTAGGCGATGGGCACACCTGTGCACCTACGGTTAGCTGTACTCGGGGTTTTAAAAAAATAAATAAAAGTGTCTCTTCATTTTATTTAAATGTACTGCTGCTGTTGAACACATGGGGACTGTTGGTGAGGATATGCGGACACCTATGAGCGGTCTCGCTCTTTTATTTACACTTTCTTCTGTTGTACTTTGCAGGGGCATGTTTATTCTGAGAGCTCTGCTCTCAGACACGCCCCCTGCACTCGTCCATGTTCCATGTAGGATTTGGAGCTCAGGCAATGCACCTTTATTATTATTATGCATGACACGCTGCCGTTCTTCTCTTAAACTGCCACTTCCATGCAGGACTAGATTAATCCTGCATGGAAGTTTAGTAAATCTGGGGGACTGTTAATGAAGTGAGTTGAAAAATCAAGATCAGAGAGTGCAGCATTATACAAGACTAGTTAAAGTTACACACATATTTAAAAGAGAATCTCTGTACATAGAGTGTTAATTAATTTAGATCTTTGTTATTCTGCATCATCAAAACATTAGCATTTATACTGGTTACATTCATACTATCCATCTCAGGCACAAAGGGGGAATAGTCATCAAATCAGTAGTCAGGAGATGGCAAATACAGAAGACAGATAGTGAAGGAAGGCAGGCCATACTGTTCGGAGCTTGGAGGCTGAATTTTGATTAATTCAGTAAAATTCTCATTTCCTATCTGTTGGTCATGATTTGCATAAACCTCTGAGAATTCCTTTGTTCACAACTTATTAAACTTTATTGCCTTCAGTTTATAATCCTGCACAACACTTATATCCCAACCTCCCTTTGCAAATTCCATATTAGCAGGTTTCTATTGATTAGATGAAAATCCCATTCTGGATTTCATTTGACAAATTACAGTTGTGTAAGTAAACTTACCATAACAGTAGATGCGGAATAGGTAAAAATGGTCTTAGTTAAGGTAGTAGCAAGTTTGGATCTTCAGTATCTTCGGGAGTTAAAACATAAAAAGTATTATCCACTTGCCTGTGTATGAGCAGAAGCTTCTAGGGGAGATTCTCCTGCAGTGGTAGACTATTCTTTCTCTCGTGGTCCTGGGCTGTTTCTTGTTCGGTTGGGTCCAGGTGCCTGGAGAGGTAAGCCAGCACTCCTTCTTTATGGAAAAGTGTAGATTCCTTTATTAGAAGATGAGTGTTACTTAGAAGACTGAGCACAAGTGGTTAGTCAGGTTTTTTATTACAGTTTTAGTAGGTGGGTCTAACGTAGTCACCTCCCATTACATCATAGGGGCATGGTTAGGGGGTGGGATCATTTTTTTGAAACACCCATGATGTCATAGTGGCCCTGACCTTATGTGTGTATGGGGGTGGGTTACCCAAAGATCAAGTCATGCTTTTGCAGTTAATAATCAGAATCTTGAAATAACATAAACTGAAATAAAATAAGACCATATAAAAATAACAGTAATAATAAAAGTACAACATACAAATAAAACAAAAATAAACATAAATCCATTAATTTTTCTCCCCATTTTGTGTCATGTTCAGTTCTTATGATGGCTACAGATTTCTGTTCCATATTCTTGTGTTTTTTTACCTAAATAAAAGGTATCTGTAGAAAAATGTAAATTCAAATGGTGAAATATTGTTGAAACAAGCCGATTGGTGAATAACTTATTTTATTTATAACTTCCGTGTTTTATTTAATTTTAGCTACCATGGAAAAACAAAATGGTGGTCTTCTATATGCTGCGGTACTTTTGATAAATCTTCATCAGATCTGCTAGGAATAGATTCTTAATAAGTCGGTTGAGAGTTGTTCATCAAGTGTCTAACACTGGTTCATGGTTTCTGGGCAAGAAGCTTCAATCTTTCAGCATGGTTATCTCATTCAAAAGTATACTGTGACTTCCCTATGGGTCAGGGTAAATGGGTGCCTTTTCAAGTACATTCCCCTGTCTTCAGAGTGGAGAAATAAACACACTGCCTTGATCAAGTCAGCATCTATGGAGACATTTTTATGGGAAAAATTCTTAACTTGTTTAAATTTATGAGCAACAAGTAGGTGTGTATTAAGCATAAAGGCGCTTTTGTCTGTAATGTTGTTCTGGTGTTTCAAATTAAACATGGATGATTTAACCACTCCTGGCTACAAGATCGAAGAGGCTAGCATGTTTATGGTGAGACTAGCAGAGAAAACCCTTGGGAATGAACATCTCTAAGCCTGTCATCCAATTCCTTGGGGGATGCCTAGAAAGTAGACAGACTTTTGGGGGAGTTTGTGACAGTGCTTTGTGAATGAGTGAAGGGATCTTATGGACAAGGAACTTCTTGAAAAGATGGACTGCCAAAAAAACTAATTTAATTGATTAAAAAATGCAAAAGTATGGGGATAGTGGAAATGCATGGGGTTGATGTGGCTGAGGTTCTTTTGTTCATCTCCTTGGTGGTCTGACCATGTGGTTGTGTAGCTTCAATCATTGTAGTGTTAAATCAGTCCAGAATAATGAAACCCTGAGTCCCAAATCTGTGTGTTGTTTTCTTTTGGGTGCCAAGTGGCTCATTTTTATACATCAGCTGTCCAAATAAATCCTTGTTAGAATCTACCACATAGTGCTGATGTTAGGTCCTGGGTGTCTGAGTCGGCAGAGGCTGGAAATGGGAACATGTACCTGTGTCAGACTAACCTTCTTTCTTGTGCAGTGAGGTACGTTATTTTAGAAACAGAGTTAATTTATTTAAAATTAAGTGGAAACAAACTGGTGAAAGTCTCAGTTGGGATTTATTATGGATCGGAATTATTAGGTTTAGAATTTTCTTCATTCATTGAAGTTTTGTGACATGGGGTTCAACTGCCCTTCTCCTAAGGATGGGAGTATACATTGTGATATTGCTGTCTCTGAGCTGTATTAATAATTTGGATGTTGCCCCAAAGGTTGGCAACATGTATAAGCCATGGTTTAAGATGGTGGAGCTAACAACCAGAAGCTATGCCCTATGAGCTAGAATTATGCTACTCCAGTGGTCCACAATGGTGACAAGCTTATTGACTGTGCAGTTTAGATAATTATAGCTCCTGAAAATGGAAAACTTCTGGGAGAAATACTGATATTAGTGTTCAAGAGCACTGTATAAGTGGGTGATATTTGTTTGTCTGGAGAGACGGTGCGGAAGATGCCTAGAAGAACTGAATATTACGGGGCCAAATGACTGGTAAAGACCAAAGGGACCTATCGGCATGCTATATCTAAACATTAAGCCACCTTGTAATCCAGAATAAGTACAACTTTTAGAAAAGCAAATAGTTTGCATAAACCTAGACTGACTTATGACTACCACATCTTAAGGTCTATATAATTTAGATAACAGATCATAAAAATTAAAGGGGGAGGGTGATGCCAGTTGAATGAGAGAGGGTGGGTGAGGTGCCTAAGTGAACTGAGTGGACCAGAGGACAGCATACAAGCCTAGTTATATATGCTATAGCAAAACATCTAACCACACCTAACTATTAAATACACACTGGTAGCACCACAAAGAGTTCAAAAAAAAATTTTGGACTAAAGCCGGAGAAATATTAAAAAACTTAGAAATATCAAATACTGTGAACCCTTCCATTCAGCAGTCTTAAAACCACAACTCTGGAAAAAAATTTTGGAAAGTTTACAAATCAGGAAAAATATAAAACTATCAAGATAAAAAACAGTCAAATACTCACAAATGTGAGTAAACCACTATTACTGACCAATTTTGAATATCTAGTGTAGCTTTACAGTAAATAAAAAGTCAATAAAATGTCCAAAGGATTCCATCAAAAAATAAGTGGTTCCCTTGTCTGAGATGTCCCTGAGGGTGGTCTAGAGGTATAGTCCTGTTAGTGGAAATTTTATGGTCCAGTTTTTTTAACTTTAAGGTGCAGTTGATGTATTCTGTGTAGTTTAGACCTGTTTTTTTTTTTTGGCTTGCAACCTTGTCTTCCACTCAAGTTCTTTCTTCTCGAGTCTATAGTTGGGGTTACTGTTGAGTGGGATGTCTTTGATTATGTCTAAAATAAAGAATTTAAACTTGTCATGTCTGTTTAATCCTAGTGTGCATAGCCACTGGGTTTGAAGGGACAGCATGTTGGATAGCAGATTTATATCTTGCGATCCTGGTCTTGAGTTTATTGATCATCTTGCCTATGTAAAATACTCGGCACTTGCTGCACTGTGCTCTGTAGACCACTTTCTCTGTATCACAGTTCCCAATGGTATAGAAGATGTATCTTTTCAGGTTAAGATCCCTGAAGCACGTTATTCTTGTCCCAGCCTGCATGATACTAAGTACAGTGACAGGTCTTTCTGTCTTTCCATATATGTTATGTTTTGGAGGCCCTGTATTCTCCCAGTCACAAACCTCTGTGTTTTTTCTAATTCCAGTATAGACAGTACCTCATAATCTCAAACTTAGTGGTGTGAGATTTGGGAACACAGTTTAGTAGTAACCTAAACTTTGATCACCATGTATCCACAGTGGTAAGGAAAGCCTTCTACATTGCACATCTCATAATTAAGAGCATCACTTCCAGGACTAAGGATGTTATAACTCATCTGTACTCGACTCTCATCAGACCACTAATAAAGTATTATGCTCCCTTCTGTATGTACCTCAGCAGACACCTGCAGCAGATGGAGAGACCAGAAAGGTTTCTCACCAATGAAATACAGGGCCATCAAGAAATGACCAAAGGGGATACACTGAAAGCCCTGCCATTGTACTCGGTATCATATAGGCTGCAGAGAGACGACTTGTGCCTGGCCTACAGAGCAGTCTCTGACCCAGCCCTAATGAAAATGCTACACATCCTCAAGTCAAATTGGACAAAATTCACTCACTCCAGGGATCTTAACCTAGCCTGGGTCATCAGCAGGACATGCTGGAGGGACAGATATGTCTGCCAGAGATTGCTGCTCCTCTGGAACAAACTCCAAATTCACATGAAGTAGGGGTCCTCAATGACCCTATTTAAGTGAAATTTGGACAATGGGATGGGAGACCATAAATTCACCCTGCAACTGCCACCTATGTCCCTCATGGACAGGGGCAGTCGGTGTTGATTATCGACTACCTCTGCAAATACAGACCATCTTACATGGTCAGTTAGGGAAAATGTGTATAACACTATTAGGCTTGTAAAGGCTCTACGGACATTAGTCTAATAACCTCCTATGAACCTATGAATCTATGAACCTAGATACACAGACTGGACCCAATAGAAAGCATTCTCAGCCTGCACATCTGGCCTGAATGAACAGTTCAACAGTCAGCAGTTAGTTAAAAAAAAAATGCAATTGTGGCTCAGCTTTTTCTTGGCTTTTTAAAATGTTGGAACCCAAGCCAGAGCAGAGCTTATAGCCAGGCTTGAGCCAAGGTTGATTCGGTTCTGGCTGGTCACCTCTAATTGAAGGTATTGTATAAGTGGTATACAGTGTGCAGCATCAAAACAGAATTCTCCTTTTTCTGAGTTATATGTTTGTTAACTTAGAGCAGTGAATAAACAAAGGCTGCAAGGAAAATAATAAGAAAGATGCAGAGGAGGGGAGCTTTCATGCTGTACTTACTAGCTGTCTTGTTTTGTGTTATTTCTGTAGCAGGACTGCAATTAGGCATTTAAAGGTTTAGCAAACTGTTAGAATGGTAATGTAATGACAGAACCTTCACAGTGGTCATGATGCTTTACCTTCACTTCTTTGATCGTGCTGCCATTTCCTTCACTCCTGAATGGATCAATGTGAATATTCCCCAAATATCACTGGAATGGAAGTTTTTTCCCATTACGATTGGTAGTATACAAGAGATGGAAATTAAAAACACTTATAACATAGACATGATTTACAACAAGACAAAATGCTTCCTGCTGCTTGTAAATCTATCCCTGCTTTTACAGTCTTTTATGGATTTTTGTTTCAGATGGTTAAGGCTGTGAGCTACAGTTCCTGTGATATAGGATTTGAATCCATCATCCCTAACATGCCTACTTTGTGACTTTGAGCAAGTCTTTACACCAGATATTGCTCCTGGATTGTTCATGAAAATGGACTGTATGTCCAGTCAAGCCTACCTGGTTATGTTATGATATTATTATTATTATTATTATTGTTGTTGTTATTTACATCTCTTGACAATATTCCTTTTGAAACAATACAGTACCAGAGAACAAAAGTCCTTCCAGGAGGCAGACAACAGCAATTTCCAATGTAGTTCAAAGAATAATCCACAAAAACAGTCTTCAAAGACAGCTCCACAAGGAAAAACAGGAACATTCAATTCTGATAAAACACAGCACTGCTTTATTCGAACCAAACACAAGCGCTTTCACTACTGCTTCTTCAGGTGTATACATACACATTCATACACCTGAAGAAGCAGTAGTGAAAGCGCTTGTGTTTGGTTCGAATAAAGCAGTGCTGTGTTTTACCAGAATTGAATGTTCCTGTTTTTCCTTGTGGAGCTGTCTTTGAAGACTGTTTTTGTGGATTATTCTTTGAACTACATTGGAAATTGCTGTTGTCTGCCTCCTGGAAGGACTTTTGTTCTCTGGTACTGTAATGTTTCTTTCAGTTTTACTTCTGGAGGTTATAGGAGCTCATTGGGAGTATATATTCTTATTTAGAATATTCCTTTTGAGTCAAGACTCAAAAGCTATTTTTAGCAATTACTTCATTACAAATGTATCAAAAGCAGGCTTTTGGCAAAGGGATAAAACTATTTAATGCTCACATTATCACAATAATTGTCAGTGCAGTGAAATAAAACATGATGTTACACATTAAAGTGCTTATCATGACAAGGAAGAGCACAGTGTAATCCATCTGTTTTCATAATCAGGAACAATAATTCTCTCTGCTGTATCCAGCGTTCCTGCCAGAATAATTCATGTGAGTGCAGACAGAAGGCTACCATCACTGGATCAAAAATATTTATCTATGGTTTACAGTGTGTGAAAGCAAAACCTTGGATGTCCATGCCATAACTCATATGACAGCACTGAAGGGATGTTTCTTTCAAAATCTAGAATGTGTGTAGTATCAGTAGGGATCTTTGCTTGTTGGAACATGGAACTGTTGCATTTGACTATTAAGCCTGGAATATACTTTGTGGACACAGTTCAAGTCACAGATTGCAATTTCTCGTTTGTAGCAGAATATGTTGAAATTCCTTATCCCTTCATTTGGAAAAAAAATCAAAAGCATTGATGTGATCCTTTGCTTTCAATAACTTGTTTATTGACTGGGTACACCAGCTGCTCAAAGGTATCTTTTTTCAAAATGGGCCAAAAACAAAGATATCATAGAATATGAATAAACTGGTTCAGAATAGCAAATGTACGAATATTCTAAAGAAACATTATATGAATATCTCAAAACAGCATTTCAGCTTTTAATATATGATTCAAACAAGCAGAAGTGGATAAGATTAAGTGGTATCACTTCCCTATAAATGGTAACAGAATACTTGTTTCTGTTAGCACAACCCCCCCCCAAAAAAATAATGTAACTAAAATTCAATAGAAGCTACAGAAATGAAACAATTCTAGGAGTATAAAGTGTGTACTTTTTATGGTCCAAAATTAAGAAAAAAAGAGGGCTGCAAAGGGTTACTTTTCTTAAAGATTTAAGGTCAAGTAAATATTTACGAGTATTGAATGAAGAGTACCACTTCATGTCAGATTACTAAAAAATTTATTAGGAAAGGGAAATTTCACTAATCTACCAAGTAATATAAAAGATTGCCTCCCGGATTAACTAATCTTCCATGCAGGACTAGTCTAGTCCTGCACGGAAGCGGCTGTTTAGGAGGACGGCAGCGTGCCAAACATATTAATGAAGGCGCGCTGCCTGACCTCCTAATCCTACAGCAGAAACAGTAAATAAACAAGTGAGACCACTCATAGGTGTCCACATATCCACACCAACAGTCCCCCATGTGTACAACAGCAACATGACATAAAAATAAAAAGAAGTAACCCCTGTATTTATTTCTAAAACTCAGAGTACAGCTAACAGTAGGTGTGCGGGTGTGCCCATCGCTTAGCTATGGTTAAAGCAGCTTAAAATGCTGAAGAGGATAGCAAGGAAGATATACACAAATGAAATGGCACAGCAATAGTGTAGTGGTCAGACCATCCACCTAACGAACAGGCATTCCTGGTTTGAGTCCCACTGCAGCGCTTTCCATGTGAAATCTGTATACGAATATATATTTACATTTTATTGCTGTATTACCTACTAAATAACATTTATATATGAACTGGAGTACTGCATTAAATGCACATGTGAAGAGTCAGTACCATAATGAATAAGTCAGCAGTAAGCAGGCGTAAGCACAGATAAACAGTAGTAAGCATATGTAAGCACTAGTGTGCTTGTGCAAGTGCGTGTGGGTGGGGTGAAGCACCGCCAACACAGATTAAGCAAAGGAGAAGCTAACTACATGAGACACTGTGACAGGAAGTCAGCAGTGCTTACTTCTTTGCAAACCAACTTACAACTGCTTGAAAGTGCCTTAAGCACACCGTATCCAACGGCCGGTGTTCTGTCCGGCAACAAAACAAACAGCCTCCGCAAGACCAGACGCCAGGACCATGCACACCATACACAAAACGATTTACCACTAAGCCATGCCAGATATGCAGAAACTGTATGTTGCCAGAAACATAACTCCAGCCCAGTCATGCAACAGTACAGAGAATGTATACCTACAGCTAGATGGGCATGTGTCTGCAAATATATCACTAACTAAACGGATACAACATATCTATAGATGTAGTCACACACACATATATATATATATATATATATATATATATATATATATATATATATATATATATATATATATATACATATATATAAATATCCAGAGATATACACATATAAGTACAAATATATGAACAGGTATACATGCAAATGCTGACAACTACACATATATATGTCAACATCTATATGTCCGCATATACACATCAAGTGACATATATACGCAGATATATGTCTCCGTAGGTATATTCTGACATAGTTAGACATATGAATGAAAATGGACGACAATCCCCCGCACCTTGGGAACTACAAAATAAATCTCCAAATGCCAAATAAAAATAAATGAAAGATTTATTGAATTTAAGCTTCTCGCAAGCTTTTCGTTGGTTTTAATACACCAACTTCTTCAGAAACTCCATACAGGAAATGGAAACATCACTCAGTCACCACCCCTTTTAAATACCCTCACTTTGTTGCATGAGAAATAGGTTAACATAAACATCAAATACACTTAAAAACATTATAAAAACATAATATTGGTACAAGAAAAACTCTGGACCAGTATAAAAACATGTAAAAATAAATAAATGTTACTATTTCATAGACAAGCATGTTATAACTTGCTGGCTTTGGTTTTTATACAATATTAAAACCGACAGAAAACTACAAGAGCGTATTTATGAGTATGTATACGCTATCAGGAAGGGTAAGGTAGAGAATGCCTTAGCAAAACATGTAAAGGAAAATCCCCTACATTCATTTTCTTTCGCAGCCATCGACCAGGTTCGATCTAATGGCAGGGGAGGTGCCGATTCACTCATCCTCAAGGGGAGAGAACTGATTTGGCAATTGAGATTGGATGCCTGTCACCATCCAGACATTAATGGTGGATTATCCATAACATGTATATTGAAACTTAAGAGTTTAAATAGATAAGTATTTAACCTGCCAGTTGATTCCTAACATGCCACATATCTATATATCATATGCATAATATCAAAAATTAAGAATTAAGAATTAAAAATTACAAATTAAAAATAGGCCAGTTTCATTTAATTTTATCTTATTGTATTTTATTTAATAGTAATTTGTCCTATGTCACATATATAAATATAAATATATTCTACAGGTCCGTGTGTGGTCGGTAGCAGTATTGTCATTTTTTATTAAAACTTTAAAGTTAATATTGTATAAAAACCAAAAGCCAGCAAGTTGTAACATGCTTATCTATCAAATAGTAAAATGTATTTATTTTTACATGTTTTTATACTGGTCCAGAGTTTTTCTTGTACCAATATCATGTTTTTAAATGTATTTGATGTTTATGTTAACCTATTTCTCATACAACTAAGTGAGAGTATTTAAAAGGGGTGGTGACTGAGTGATGTTGTTTCCGTTTCCTGTATGGAGTTTTTGAAGAAGTTGGTGTATTAAAACTGACGAAAAGCTTGCGAGATGCTTAAATTCAATAAATCTTTAAAATATTTTTTATTTAGCATTTGGAGATTTATTTTGTAGTTCCTGAGTTGCGGGGGAGTGTCGTGCATCTATTTTCATTCACAGTGTGTCTGCATTACCTTAGTGTGTCAGCGTGGTTTGTTCGTGATGGACACTCCTCCTTTGCCCTCGTCTGGAACTCTTTCAGAGGAAGAAGCTAGAAGCCTCACTCAACTTCTGGATTTATTAACACAAAAAGTGAATTCTTTATCGGACCAGCTAGATGGCTTCATTGGATCACAATGGAGCCCTAAAGTAAATTCTTTGGTTAGTCTCCAGGGTGACAACGTCTCTACGGATCACCCGGATGGTGTGCACCTGGTTAGCCGGATTGCTCATGCTAAACCAACTGTGGCTCCTATTTCATCTACAGGTAGGGATATCCAACCTTCAGGCACTAGTGCCCAACCTAGGGTGGATATTCAAGATGAATGAATGCTGACAACCATTTCAATTTGAGGTGCTTCATCTTATTCAAATTCTGCTACTGTTTCCACCACAAATATTTTGCAGGAACCGTTTAATTTAAATATGTGGCTCAGCTGTCCTTTTTCCCTTCAGGTGAATCAAGGGAATATTATTGAGGAGCAAGGTATGCCTGATCTAATCGATTTACCATCTAAATTAAGTTTATTTGACCAAAGTTTGATGAAACTGAGAAAAATCAAACTCGAAGTGGCATACTTTAATGAACGTAAATTGGCTAAAGTGGTACCTAAAGGCCTTAGGTCTTGGCAATACCCCATGGGGTTGGTGGAATGTTCGGCATTCCACATGCATCTAATAAATCTGTTTGACAAACATGGTTTTGGACTGTTGGATCTGATAAATTGCAATTACCAACAGGCTGCTGAAGTTCTAACTAAAGAAATTACAAAACTGGATGTGGAAATTAAAAATGATCTGAATTTCCACCGGTATCGTTTTGATTATGAGCGGTCATTCAGCAGCATTGACCAACTCATAAACAAAATTACAGTCAAGAAAATAATGAAGCTCAAAAGGGATATAAAGGCATATGGGGAAGGCACGGCCTACCCAAAACCACCACTATCCCAAGGTAATTTTTTGGCCTCAAGTGTAAATCATTTTGGGAGAACAAGTTTCTCCAACACTGACAAGGGAGCGGGACCTAATGGGTCTACACAAGTGGAAGTTGATATCACAGATTCAAGTGAGCCAGTTTGACATAGTGATCGTCTGGCTTCACAACACCAACCTACTACCACTGTTCAGGTGGTGGAGAATTCAAATTTTCAGAACTTAGTCTCCCACCATTCCTCCTACCAGGGTCGGAAGACTAGGAACAGATCCAGAAACAGGAGGAATTAGATGAGATCCAGAAAGTAGATTACAGGTCTACTACAAAGACGTGTTGTCATCACAAATTCTGATTTGGATTTCAACATTTATAACTTTTTTGACTTTACCTTCACTAGAGATCTAGTGGAATTGCTAGCCAAAGGCCTTAATTTCATACCAACTAGACGGGCAAATTTGCCTGAAACCATTTTAGAGTTAAAGTTGTTCGTCAGAAAGTTAAACTTGCAATTGTTGTTGGGTAATTGTACTAGGGAACCAGGTAATTTTTCCATCCCTAACCCTCCTTTATGTCCTGTATTGGAAATGTTTGAGCAAATTTGCGAATTGGACATTCGCCACTTACTAAGTCACCCTTTCCAGTTACAGTCATTTAGATTCAATATCAGTAAGGAAGAAAGGGCTTTATTAGATCTTCTATGTAATGCACCGGTCAGAGTAATGCAGCCTGACAAGGGTGGTGGCCTGGTGGTGATGAACGATGGGGATTATACAAGGAGAATGGAAGACATCTTGGGCTCTGAAACTTACAAGGACATTTCTAGGAATGAGTTGAATATAGGCCTTTCCAGAATTTCTTATTATTATAATGACATGCTCATTAATAATACAATTGATTTAAATTTATTTAATTATATATCCACATCAGCGCCCAAAGTTCCCATAATTTTTGGTTCAACCAAAATTCATAGGAATCCTGAAGACCCCCCCCCCCCCATGTGCCCTCTGGTTAGTGCCAGAGGTAGTATAACCTATGTTAGTGCAAAGGTAGTGGATTCAATTTTTAAAAAAAGTATGTAGAGAGTGAACCTCAAATATCAAAGGATTCCTGGTCTTTTTTCGCCAGGGTCAACCAAATCTCTTACTGTGTAGACAGTTACTTTTTGACTATAGATGTGATGGATGTGTAGTCTTCCATTCCCCATCTAGTGGCATTAAATTGGATTCCCACCATAATGCGCTCTAAAGGAGCACCCAACGAGGAGATCCAACAGATCAGTGAATTGCTAGATATTATTTTATCTAGCAATTATGTCACTTTCAATAATAAGTACTACCTACAGAAAATAGGCTACCTATGGGATCTCCTCGTGGTGCCAGTGTGGCTAATTTAGTCATGGCTGCCTGGGAAAGGGAACATGTATTTACAAACCCTATATTCCAGGACAGGGTGTTATTGTACACGGGGATGGTGAATCAGTTGACCAGCTCTTAAACTACTTCAATTCTTCTACTGAGTTCTTAAAGTTTACCTCTAGTGTGGAAAGAGATAGGATTTCATATTTAGATGTAGACCTATCAAAAGGCAAAAGTTCCAACAGTTATATAGCTAGGATCCACCGAAAGGAAACTTTTTCTAACAGCTATCTGCAGTTTAATAGCTGTCACCCTTTTGCCCAGAAAAAAATCCATCATAAAGGGCCAATTGGTGAGAGCTGCAAGAATGGTGACTAGAGATAGTGACTTCTTAGAAGAATTCTTTGAAGAATGTAAATTCATGGAAAGCCTTTTCCTCAAAAGAGGATACCCGGAATACCTTATTTTGGAATTAATTTGTGAAGTCCATAATAAGTGGGTGTCAGGTTTCTATGTACCTATTGTAAATTCTTCTAATACATGTGAAGATAATTATACATCTAACTCAGTAGCTAAGAAATTTTATCCTTGTAGTTTCATCTTAACTTACAATGTGGATGTCAAGGGCATCATCTCTATCATACAAAAAAAATGGAATTTTATTATGCAGGAAGGGTCATTTCAGGGAGAGTAAAGTGGAATACCCCAAGATAATTTTTAAAAGAGGCCAAAACCTCAAGAGTATCCTGGAGTCTAAAGCCAAGTTCTTGGAGGCAAGAGTAGGTATGCTTAAATGTAATATGTGCCGTTATTGCAAGCACATTTTTGTGGGATCGACTTTTGTCATAAGGGAGTCTATATATAAAATACAAGGCAGGTTTAATTGTTCTAGTTCAGGAGTTGTCTATTTGGCTAAGTGTTCCCACTGCCCAGTTTTTTATGTCGGTAAAACTGACAGAAAACAACAAGAGCATATTTAAGAGCATTTATACGCTATCAGGAAGGGTAAGGTAGAGAACGACTTAGCAAAACATGTAAAGGAAAATCCCCTACATTCATTTTCTTTCTCAGCCATTGACCAGGTTCGATCTGATGGCAGGGGAGGTGCCGATTCACTCATCCTCGAGGAGAGAGAACTGATTTGGCAATTGAGATTGGATGCCTGTCACCATCCAGACATTAATGGTAGATTATCCATAACATGTATACTGAAACTTAAGAGTTTAAACAGATAAGTATTTAACCTGCCAGTTGATTCCTAACATGCCACATATCTATATATCATATGCATAATATCAAAAATCAAGAATTAAGAATTAAAAATTAAAAATTAAAAATAGTCCAGTTTCATTTCATTTTATCTTATTGCATTTTATTTAATAGTAATTTGTCCTATGTCACGTATTTAAATATTCTACAGGTCCGTGTGTGGTCTGTAGCAGCATTGTCATTTTTTATTAAAACTTTAAAGTTAATATTGTATAAAAAACAAAAGCCAGCAAGTTGTATCATGCTTGTCTATCAAATAGTACCATTTATTTATTTGTACATGTTTTTATACTGGTCCAGAGTTTTCCTTGTACCAATATTATGTTTTTATAATGTTTTTAAATGTATTTGATGTTTATGTTAACCTATTTCTCATACAACGAAGTGAGGGTATTTAAAAGGGGCGGTGACTAGTGATGTTGTTTCCATTTCCTGTATGGAGTTTCTGAAGAAGTTGGTGTATTAAAACCGATGAAAAGCTTGCAAGAAGCTTAAATTCAATAAATCTCTCATATAATTTTTATTTGGCGTTTGGAGATTTATTTAGTGTTGCCACTTTTTCAAATGCCCAAAGTGGGACATTTTTGGTGCAAATGTCAGATTTTGCAGGACGAAACATACCCACAGCCAGTACCAAGGACAGAACTTCACTTTTTTTTTGCCTAAATAAAATCTTATTCTTGTAGTATTTTAGTTGCTTATTCTGTTTCTTATAACATCTAGGTGCTTCAGATACAGGATAACTGTTTTATGCAACTATTACATAAAATATAGGAAATAATTTTGTCCTACAATCTCAGGACACTTGCCATTTTTTCACTTTCTTTTGCAGGACACAACTGCCCGAAGAGGGACTCTCCCTCACAAAGTGGGACAGGTGGCATCCCTAGATTTATTTTGTAGTTCCCGAGGTGCAGGGAAGTGTCGTGCAAATATTTTCATTCACAGTGTGTCTGCATTACCTTAGTGTGTCATAGTTAGACATATGTAAGAAAATACATATATCCACAGAGGTATATATGACCAGACATCTGTAGATACCAATGGTAGATGAACAGAAACATATACGTCCACATGCACCATCAATGGGTCTGAGAGGCTCCAAACAATATACGTCACGTACAAATTTGCATACCCCCCTGCCCAGCTAAACACATCCGCCCTGCAATACACTATCAAGCTCATAATACTGTATGTCTGTCATTGAACTAGGGATTTAAATCAGCCCTCTGTTATGCATCACATGTTGACATCACATACCCCTCTCCCCTACCCAATAGGCGGGTCGAGCAGTGCAAGCCCATCCAACCCAGGCCATCCCCAACCCATACATGCATAACCCACAGTTCTGCTTCCCCCCACCCACAGCACGCACGCAGCCACCACCCCTACCCTGGTTACCGACCCATAGCTACTACACCACCTCACATTGCCCCCCCCGGGACCCATCCCGCATGATGTGTCAACCCAAGTATCCTAGGTGTGGCACATGCCGGAGACCATGCACATAGCCAGGGGTACCTATGTTGCCCTGGGTGTAGACGAAGGTTGAATACCCAATGTTTGGGTTGTCCTGCATGGGATGAATGCATTCCTGGTAATAACAATAGATGTCATGTGTACACCAACGGATGTAGTGGTAGGTATGGCAAAGCATAAGTGGCACACAAGGTTGTCCGGTATGCACACAAAACACAGTATCCAGCAATACCAGTCAACATTACCGGATATGTAGCTTTAGAGGTATATGTGTTAGTATAAATACCCATAGCTAAATAGATATATACCTCCCCCTCTCTGTAGTACAAATATATACATACATAGATAGACATATAAATAAATACCTATATATACATATGCAGACACCCATACATCCACGTCATCAGATATATATATATATATATATATATATATATATATATATATATATATATATATATATATATATATATGCAGACACACACACATATATATATATATATATATATATATATATATATATATATATATATATATATATATATATATAATACAAAGTCCTCCCAGCAAATAGAAGAAATGAATGAAGAGAATCCACCCAGAAATTCAGAAAGTTCACAGAGAGATGAACTATCTTAGGGAGAGTAGAGCCAAACCTTTTTATTCAGACACATTGATTAGTCTGGACAATGAGTCTGATAAGACTACCAATACAAGATCTATGGGATTTGTTGTGCCATTTGGTCGTGGTCTCAGTAGCATCCAATGTTCAATTAGGAAACACTGGAATATACTGACCGCAGATGATAAGATAGCAAGGATAGTGGGAGAGAGTCCATCTTTTGTATTCAGTAATATGCACAGTCTTAAGAGATTATTATGTGGTACTCGTGGATTGGGGCATATGACCAGGACTGGGCTGGAGAGGACACACAAATGTGGGGTATGCCAACAATGTACTTTTATTGATGAATCCCATTATTTTAGACATCCCACCACAGGCCATTTATGGACTATTAACTGTGATAGCGATTGTACCACCAAGAATGTTTTGTATGTGGCACACTGTGTCTGGTGCTTCTCCTTCTATGTAGGAAAAACGAATAGGACACTAAGGGAAAGGATACATGACCATGGATATTGTCTCGCAAGAGGACACGAATATAGTGCCCTGGCAAAGCACACCATAAGGGAAGGAGAGGCGCACAGGTTTCTATATCAAGTATTACAAGTAATTAACATTAGTGCCAGGTTGGGGGATATTGTAAATCAAACGGAACAAGCAGAGTTAAAATGGATATGCAGGTTGGCAGCACACAGGGATAAAGGGTTGAATGAGGTCATCTCTATTAAGCCATACCTGAAAGGTAGACCGCTTAGATGAGATCTATGTATCTTTATACAGGTACATAGTTCTCATGTTTTTCTTGTCCTTATCCCTTTTTTATATATATATTTTTATTAAAATGATTCTATGCTTGTATATGCAAGTATTTGCTATATCATTAATTGTTTTTAGATAGTTTTATATATATTCATATGTTCTGTATAAATGTTTGTGTTTAAGTTTTTGCTTCATGTCCCATTTATATGTAGTTTGTGATGTAAGAATAGTTTAGAGTACTTCAACAATCAACTATTTAATTTGTATACTAATCTGTTGCGCACCTTAGTTTAGTGAGCACTAGCACTTTAAACTCAATGAGGCATTTTATTGAATGAGAGTGACGTATTGTGTTTTTTAAAATTGGCGCTTTAGTAGCGCATAGGTGTTTGTCTGAAGAAGCGGCTTTTTTGGTTGCCGTGAAAGCGCTTACAATATTAAATGGTTCTGTGATAGAATACAACAGTTTCGTCTTTTACATTGGACTACATGGAAAGGCTTTGTGTTTTTACGCTGTTCTGGTGAAGGTACTTGAGTCACTGAAGAATTTGCAGCATTGGACACATTGTTACTGCATCGCTTTGATTGTTTGGTGCTCCTGAACTTTACTGGGTGGATTCTCTTCATATATATATATATATATATATATATATATATATATATATATATATATATATATATATATATATATATCTGTGTGTGTGTGTGTGTGTGTGTGTGTGTGTGTGTGTGTGTGTGTGTGTAAATATACACATATATAGCTAGGATATGATACAGCAGTTAAGAATTACTTGTGTTCACAGGCCATGCCAATGGGGGTGAGGGGCCCAATCAACAAACGTGTAATACGTAGCATCATCCCCCCCCCCCAAGCTAGCCAGGTGAAACATACAAACGCACTCAATAAAAGTAAACAACCACTGTATCCCAGACTCCAGGCAGGATACTACCAGTGGGAGAGACCCACCAAGTCTAATCTTGAAATAAAGACAAGAATGTCCCTTGCGGGACAAGCCAAAAATGTTATGGCTATTCGGGCTTCCAGCCATTACATGGATAACCTACAGCAGGGCATTCATGTTCCCGGACTTCAAGGTTGGGGATGCCTGATGACCCATGGGGCGAGACAACGTATGTGATTGGTCCCGAGAAGTGGACAGTGGGCAGTGTGTAGTGGTGTGTTTAGACCCAACCTGCACCCGGAGTAAGGAAGACCGCTGAAGAGGAAATGTGGTCTGGAAACTATGGGTATGACATTATGGACCTATCTGTGCAGGTGTTTGCTGGAGCGGTTCTATGTGGACCGCCCCAGGGATGTAAGCAATACTGTGCATTGGGCAGAGCCGACGCCTAACGAGCAGCCATGCCCGGTACGAGTCCCACTGCAACAAAGTCTAGTTTACATGGCAAAGAATGATATAACGAGATGTGTTGTTGCAAACCCACTAAATGACACCAAAGAACATATGGTCGCCAACACCCCACTTTAGGCTTGTAAGCCGAACTAATTGGCATCACAAGGTATGATTGCTGTCCAGACTTCTCAACTGTCCCTGATCATCAGGGACATCCCTGATATAGACTCCGATTGTAGGTCTGTCCCTCTTAATCCCTTTTAAAACTGGTGACTGCTGAAGAAAAGGTGGTGAATTGCCCTTAATAAATAATGATAGTAACCAGAGTTATAGATGTTTTACGTCAGAATATCGACATTAATCCACATTCTCTTAATCAGCAAATGTTTCAAGCTAATAGTACAAATATTTAAAAAAAAATGTCTCTGATTGTCCCTGATTATTTGAGGATTTTTCCCTGAGTCTGTTGAGATTTGTCTCTGATCAGTTGAGAGCTATGCTGCTGTCCTCACCCCCACCCAGGGGTGTGATTGTCCAGACCTACCCCGCAAATGCAGGGTACATACACAGCTGTCGCTGTAGAAGAAATGACCAGCTGTGGACCTTCCTGTCAGCCGTCCTGCACATCCCTGGAAATGTCCCCACTATCAGTCCCTCTGTGTGGCCCAACAACACCACTTACCTATCGACCCCTGTTGCATTCGTAGTAATGTTCACAGTCACAGGTAGGTGACACCCTCCACACAACTATATTTGCAGAATCTGGAACCCCCAATCCAGGTGTATTACCGCAGCTGTCCCAGACTACACATGTAAATA
This sequence comes from Protopterus annectens, assembly GCF_019279795.1. NCBI lineage: Eukaryota > Metazoa > Chordata > Ceratodontiformes > Protopteridae > Protopterus > Protopterus annectens. Next base: position 475,988,634 of record NC_056751.1, read on the forward strand.
ACACATGAAGGGAAAACCCAAGCACACTTGGATCACCACCTTGCGAAGTCCACCACCCCCCCCAACACTCCAGACACCTACACTAACTACTGACACTGACACCTCCTGTCCTGCCTTGCATACATATCCCAACACCCTGCAAATCTGCACTACCACTCCCCCACCAATCAGTCGAACGGCCTACTATACAGTTAAAATGTCCCCCTTCCACCTACCTGCCTACACCTCCACTATTCACATCTACTCTATAACACAGATATGGCATAACTAAACCTAACCCGAATATCTGAGTGTAGCCTAACCAGAAATGCTAAACTGGAATTCCACTTAACCTTATACTGATCTTCGTACAGTCATACCTGACATGTACACCTGACGTAAGCATGCATAATAACGACATGTACATGAAGTAGCATGGGGGTATGCAGCAACAAGTGGCCATACGACTGTGTGGACAGTGGTAATCAATGCCCACACTGGTTAAGCAATGTGGTGGCCAACCCAGTGTAAGACGCTGTAACCGGAGGTCAGCAAGTCCGAGCCTACCGCACATCAGCGCATACCCGCCTACACTTCCCCCGCAGTGCCTTAGGCATGCTGTAGCCCACAGCCCTCAACGTGGACAGTAAAAACATAATCAACACCCCCAGGTCACCCCCTGCACACTATAGTCCAAGTTAGTTACCACGAATGCATGGCAGATTTACAATCAGCTGTTATCACAAACATATCATCTGGCACAGTCAGTCAACAGTATAGGAAATGTATGTAGGTATGTGCATTAATACCAGCAAGCATGTGCACAGTGCTCAGTCACAGTATTCCAAGCAGTCTATGAGTACCAATGAACAGTGCCTGTCAACCCATACTGTGAGAACAGTAGCCTCATAGAATACTGAAGAGAGGAATGGAAAATGGGCCACGGCGTGGGGGCATGTTTCATCAGTGGAAGCGGGAGATGAGGCTGGTCTGGTGTGTGAGCAAAACGCTGCATCTGAAAACCCTGGCAGGATGCTACCAGTGGGAGAAACAGTGTAGACCAGCAAAATGTACTCAAGACACAACAACAGGTCCGTCCCTGCTGGGACGCACCAGACGTTATGGGTCACAATAATGTTCCCACCAGTATCGGAGATGGATGAAGGGAAGGCTCAAATGTATGTGTACTAAACTGATGAAGAGCTTGCAGAAGGCTGCATCGAGACAGTAATATGAAGGAATACCGAGACGTCCAAAGAGGGAAATGTGTGGAGGTGTGGTATGGCAGGGTTAGCAATTGCAGAATGGATGGATGCTGAGTACATGGAGTTTGGGGGCCGGGGAAAGGGAGCATGAATATGACATTAAGGTAGGAATATGCAACTTACGCAGAGCTGCAATTGTGTAGTGGGCAGAGCATCCACCATCGCGCACACATTCTCGGTTCGGGTCCCACTGCAGCACATTCCATTTCCCGTGTGAAATCGGTATAACAATCATTTTGCTGTATAACCTACTAAATGACATTTACTATTGAGTAGGAATACGGAATTATACATAGCTCACTCACTATTCATAGGATGAGACGACACACAGATATGTATACACAGGCAACTTTTAATGGTGTATTTTACAATAATGTATGCCATTACCGACAGCACATAGATCTCCACTTATGCAATCAGTGAGGAATACAAGGCCCACATAGAAAAGTAGATGCAGACAGTGTGGATATATAACATACTATGCTGTCCAGGACTGGCCTGTCAATTCGTACAACGGTGGCTAAAGGATTTGCCATCAAGATAAGTAACAATAAACAATAGCAGATGTAGTTCAGCAGCCACCAGTTACACCCTATAGTCAAGGCCTAGGGGGGCATTTATTACCTGTAATAATGTCTATGTATCAGTCACATCTATGGACCCTGACCAACAAATGTCGTAGGCATCCACAAAATGACTGGGATGATAGCAGGAATGCCAGCAGTATATTATGATAGGCCAATACCGAAAAACCCCTAAACGTATCACAGCAGGAAAAGCCAGCCATATATGTGGAGGACGGAGGCAGGAACACAGGGCCATACCCATAATATTGCTGTTACACACCCTGCATATTTCTAGTGTTGCAGGATATGATGCAACATGCCCTTATGCAGGAATAACACATCAGGAACAGAACTGGAAGTAGCTATGTACTGATAGCATGCAACAGACAGATTGCTGGGGATATATCTAGGACAAACCCTGTGTGGTGCACAGGCAAAAGCAAACAGACAATCCACTGGCCATCATGTGGATAGGGCCACTGTTGAGAGCTATGCAGACAGACTGCATTTCCTCCTAAACTACTATGTACACGCAAACACTGCAAACCAGCAATATACAAAGCACATAACAACACCACTCACTCTGTCTGTGGGTCTGCTACCAACATACAAGAAGGATGTCCTCCATACTGGAAAGACAAAGGGACAATGCCCACATGAGTAAGCATTTTATAGTACTGGCTTGCCATGACGATGGTTAACAGAATCACTACACAGCAGGCTGCACGCAGTCAGCAACTGTTGCACACTGATGCAGAGCCCATCACCTGATCATGTGCATCACTTACAAAAGCCATGATGTAATCCATTCAAACCAACTCATTAGTTCTACTAGATAGGAAGAGAGAGAGATAAAAAGAAAAAAGAAAAAACAAAAAAGAAGAGGAAACCAACTAAAAAAAAAAGGGAAATTGAAAACAAACGTGTACCACGGAATTTACACAGTGGGGAACACAGTACTACAGGCCACAACCGGGAAGGTGTCACATCCATCCAGACACTAAAAGGTATGTAAAACACAACTGTATGTAATTTAATGTAGGATGTGGTATAGATTAATAGGATGCATGTTGTAGAATGTTTGATATGTGCCATCTGTAGTGCCATCTGTAGTTGTCCCTGTAATGATGTCCCGCTCAACAACTACTCTGGGCAATACTGTCTCTCCCTGTAAGCAGTGGGACATACCTGCCAACTGTGCAGATCAGCAATGAATGACAAAGATGTCAGCCATAATATCTGTATATGTTATGTTAATGTGAAGAATAGCTGTTGGTGGATGTACTGCTGTCAGGATAGATGCATGTGTGTCACTGCACAGCACTTGCTGGACAGTCATGTGAATGTGTAATGTAGCATGCACAAATGCCATAGGTGTGTAATAGGCATACCAGCAATTTCACACCATAATTACCACCCTAATGTTAGGCTGTGTTCACATGTAGCACCTATCTGTGTTGCAGCAAGACAGAACAGTGCAGCTGTGAATGAAAGACGGTTACAAAATGCGGACCGGATGTCTGTACGCACTCCACATATCTGTGTGATACGAACTGTGATGTGTATGTGTACAGATACAGACACTCATATAGACATAGGTATATCAACAATGTACAACATATATCTATACATATATGTACATAGATGTATATTCGTACACACATATATATATATATATATATATATATATAGTGGCACTGACAATGGCATGCAGGTGCAATAGTCTGTAACAAGCCAGCAAAGATAAGTGTCCCCACAGGGAGCATGGCTACAAACACATAGCACAAAGCATGGCACATACACATAGCACAAAGCTTGGTGCAATACAACATATGTCCCAATGGTAGGTAAGCAGCTGACATAACAATTGCAGTCTGTGAATGTGTTGTTGTGGCTGATATGGTGGGGGGAGACATATATGGGTATTAGGAACTATGGTAACCCTGCTGTATGGGTGGCTCATACCTGTTTCCATCTTTATGTCTTCCAGGAATCGTGTTGCATTGTCGCCTTTCCTCATACAGCACCACAGAAATGGCTATCATCATTGACCACATGGTACAGCCCTACATACTTCATTTTGGCCGGACAGCCCACGACCAGCAGGAGAGGACCACCCTGTGAAATGAGCTAGTCCACAGGGTCAATGATGTCGGACTGCATAACTGCAGCTATGAGCAGGTACAGCATCATTGCATGGACCTGCTTCACCATGTACATCGGCGTGCAGCTGCCGTAAGAGGGGACCACCTCACAACAGGGGGGGAATCCAGCCCATCCACCCCTCACCCATGTGGAGGAGCTTCTCAGCAGCCTAGTGGCACCTGTCTGCCCGCAACATCAACACCTGGCAGGCACATCTTGGAGGTGGGTGCCAGCGACGCACCAGCTGAAAAGCATGCAGATAAGGCCCCAGGGCACATCAGTACACCACTTGTGTGTATGCATTTGCAGCTGTACAGGTACATTATGCAGAACTGAGATGTCATATACTTTGTCTGCTGCTGTGTAGTAGTAATAAACTGTTGTGTAGAAGCTGTAATATTGTGTAATTCTACTGTTGATGTAATGTAATGTTGCACTCACCTGTTATGAATGCCACAGCTGTGGCCAGTGACATCAGCTGTCTCGCACTCCTATGTAGGTCCCTCCAGGATACAACCACAGCAGCAGCCCGTAGCCAGTGAGTATGGTTCGTGTTCATGCATGATGATTAACTGGGCATGTAATAGTTATGGGATATCCCCCATGCACATGTCTAACACACCTACCCATACTGCATGCTGATCACATTCTGTTGCTGAGAAATGCACTGCATCACAGTAGAGACCATGCTGGGGTATCAGAAGGGTACATCAGACACATGCAAGATAACTATCATTCTGTCAATGTGCAATGTGTCCACAGAGATGTGCCACGTGGTAGGACACATGGACTACAGTAGGGACATGTGTGACTCAACACCACCATGGCTGCAGCTGCACACAAGCAGGTTAAGTAAACATTGCAGATGTAACCCTGACCCCACAGCATTTGTCACAGCAGTGTGTGCACTCCAGGGGATGTGCACATGAGTAGACCTTGCAACCATGCAGAGGTCTGGGACATGTGTAGGGCATCCCTCACAGCCATGGTAAGGTCCACTGTTTGTCAGTGTAATAGTCATGTACTGGTCATACATGCACTGCTGATGTTGTGATCTGTAAAGCAGACATTAGGCATCCACAACTGATAGCTGTTCACATACCATACCAGGTATGTGTTGCTACAATACACAGGGGCTGTGAGCAGTGGAGCTGACATAACTGACACAGCACTACAGATGCATCAATGGTTTCTACACCTGCAAGTTATGGTGCACAGTACTAGGCAGGGTGTGGAATAGGCCACAGTAACACTTTGTACATGGATGCAGTTTTAACATGGGAAGGGACCATCACCTACCAACAAAGCCCATACCTCACACACATGTATACTGCCACTTGCATGATGTCACTATAGTTGCACTGCATGCTGTTGAGCTCCATGTGTAATGTATGTTGACAGAAGGCTATGGGAGGACTGTGTGTACAAATGTGCAACTCCACATGTTGGAGTGTGGAGTGTGTGTGTGACTCGGTTGTGTTCATAGGTGCAATCTAGTGGAGTGTGGATGATGCATGTCAGGTGTGTGTGTGTGTGTGTGTGTGTGTGTGTGTGTGTGTGTGTGTGTGTGTGTCTGTGTGTGCATGTCCATGTATGCACAGGCAATAGTGGGATTGATCACATTGCAGTATTTACCCTTGGGATTGTGCCGTACATGGAGTGAGACATGGGACACCAGGACACAGAACAACCTGTCAGGTATGTGAACACAAGACAGCTAATAGCATAACATGGGCTGTAGCATGGAGCATGCATTGGGAGGTGCAGGACACAACAGGTATACATATCATATTGCCAGCAGCAGATAGGTAACTGGCTACCCACATATGCAGCACTACAAATACAGATAGTTCTGTCATCCACATGATGGGTCGCTTGTGCAGCAGATGTGGCATGGACTGAGCAAGACTGTAGTATGAGACTCTGGTGTGTGACATATGTAGTGAATGTAGCAGCCCCAACCATATAGGAGCCTTGTACACCATTACTGCCCATACACAGGGTAATACATGGGGACAGCTGTGAGGCCATGTACAACCTACTCCACCCAGGTCAGGGAGGCGATGGAGTAACAGGTCAGGTGTGGAAACATAATGTGTAGGCATGGGGTGGGATGATATGTTAATGGGCTATAGTGATGCATGTATATTAGCAAGTGCCATGCAGGAAGGGGAACATATGTAACTGACTGTGGGACTGTCTGCAAACACAGGGAAAGTGAGATTGTAAGGTGGCTGTCAGTGTGAGTGTATGTGAGTGTGTGTACTGTTATGCACTGCTGTACAGGTCTTAACGTGTGTATTTGTTTCTCCCACAGGTAGCAAGGTAGGTCAGGGTCCCTCCTGCTTGCATACTGAGGTAGGTGTCCCTACAGACATCGATGATGATGAAGGTACAGGTGAGGCACAGGTGGGGTTGTCAAGGGATGACTTTGCGCCAACATGTGTCATCACTCTCCTAGCCACCCCAATCCTCCACACAGTTACAGTGCCCCTACAAACCCCATCATATGTGACCATAGCAGAGAGACAGTTGACGCTTGGTGGCAATGGGCAGGAAAGTGTGGTGTCCATGCCAACTGTGTCAGGTCACAGTCGGCATTGCCAGATGTCCAGAAGGCCACCACATCGGCAGATGTACAGTGGTGCTTGTGGGAGGACCGCAGGTCTTCCTGACCCTAGCAGAGGCGCCACAACTGGTACCACCAGGAGCATGTTTCAGTCTGTAATGGAGGCACAGACACATATGGAAATGCACTCCAGACAGGTCATGAGGCTGCAGAGGTCTGCTTTCGCCATTGTAAGTGGCAACCTCCATTAACTCGCTGTTGCCTTCCGTTAATATACTGAGGTCATGGATAGACGGTGGGGTGAGAAGTTTGGCCTCCTCCACCATGGTATGTCTGTGCTAGAACGTGTGGTGGGAGCGGTGTAACATCCATGTGGACATAGGCCAGAGTCACCAGCAGCTGGCAGTCAATGTGGACATGCCAGTATGCACAGCTGCTCCCGTAGTGGCAGTACCAGCCCCAACATACCACAGGGGTTGCTGTCCACACCACAGCAGGCCACGTGCACGTGGCCCTGGCCAGGCCCAGGTGGGACATGGTTCCAGAGGATATATGTCATCATCAGGGAAGCGTAGCACCTCAAGGTCTGTACCTATACGTGCCCATGGAACCCCTGGCAGACACAGTCGGTGTGTCCGTGGCCAGAGGCACTGAACTGCACACCCTGCCAGGTATGAACTGCAGCTGTCCAACATTACCCGTGTGGGGCAGCCACATGGTGGAACGCATATATACCCACACACTATGCAACCACACCTAGGGCATCCCCATACAGACACACACCAAATGACCACACCCCAGTCAAGGAACCACACCCCTCACCCACATACATGGGTGACATGTTTGGACCACCCTTGGCCACTGGCACACCTACAACACACCCTGTGCCTATGATGATACCTGTGCCACATCCCTGCCATCCCTAATATCGATGCAGGGACAGGCTAACATGGTTCTGATGCACACAGTGACTGCGATAGAGTGCTGCAATGTACTGTGGTGTAGAATCTAGACAGGGGTAATATGTACTGCATACATGTCAGGTAGTGTAGTCATGCAGTTAGGATGCATCCCAGCTGTTGGTAACACCAATTGATATCCCCATACTGTCATCCATTTGTGCTGTAGGCATACATGCGTCAGCAGGAGGATGGTCTGCAGTCATATTCCACAAGGGTATGTCAGTGTGGTGACATCATGGCAGTGACATATGTGGTGCACAGTTACACACATGCCACAGGTAGGTATAACAGCTATTGGCTGTGCAAATGTGGCCAGTGGCCTGCTGGTACTGGTATGATCTGCACCCTTATGTCAACCCATCCACATACACACACATCCTGACTTTGGGACACTGTGTCTAGACCCCAACCTGGGTATGTAGTGCTACCGAACTGTGTGGCTGTCATTGCACACATGACACCATCTGTAGGTTGAGGTGTGTACCAGGTCACGTGCTACATGCAGACCATCCACAGACATGTACAATATGGTAATGGGGGATGTAATGTTTGTATATGGTGACTACATAGTGTGTCATACCATCATATACACGTTGACCGACACATAACGGGTAGACACACATCTTAGAGACCTGGTTGTATAGTTGATAACTACCTAGTCCATGTGTCCAATGTGTTACAGATAGGTTGCACACAGCACATGTGTAATTGGGCCGTATCCTATTTTCTGTAACCTGTTTGGGTGATAGTGACACTGGCCACCTGAAAGTGGTACATGGGCCATATACCAGATGTACCATGGTGTAAAGACAGTGTACACAGCACCCATATACCTCACTGGGTATTGTACATACTAGAACTAATCTAGATACTCTGACATACCCACTATCACACAGTGGCCACAACGCAAAAACAACCCAGTTCATATCACAACAATGATATCACAGGGATATGCATGTGAAGCACATGCCACAGGCATAGTAGGCAGTTGGATTGTGTTGCCACACCTATGGGTGACAACAACAATATCCATAACACTGTGTGGCAATGTGTATTGTAATAGGAGTATGTGGACTTGGACCCTACAAATATGCACACATGCACATATACACACACGTGGCAGACCTCAATGGGATTCCCATGCCTACTGACCCATTGGTGCAACACTGTTGTGCTGGTACTGCAAGGCACATGTAGCTGTTAGGGAGTGGATTGTAACAGGCTACATGTTACGTTAACGGGGTTGAGAGGCACTACGCACTATACAGGTCATACGAAAAGGCATCCCCCCAGCCAAACACGTCTGCCCTGAAATACACTACCAAGCACGTCTGCCCTGAAATACACTACCAAGCTCAAATTCTAAACCTACCACCCTAGAACACAAAAAAGGAAAAAAACTAAGGGTAATGCTGCTCAATGCCAGAAGTCTCAATCTCAAGATGCACGCACTCGAGGCCCTTCTCAGTATGGAGAACATCGATGTCTGTGCTGTGACAGAAACCTGGTTCAAGGCTCCTGAGAGCACCCCAACACTATCAGGTTTCACCTCATATCATGCGTTCCGGCCCCAAAATCCGGACAACACCAAAAAAGGAGGGGGGTGTCCATATTCATAAAGGACACCCACACCTCAAGGTTGGTGGAAATGCACGATGCATCGGAGACCATCCAGGTGCAATTAACCATAGGCAAGACTGCTCTGCAATTTGTAGCATGTTAAAGGCCACCCTCTCAAACCCTGGAACCTCACATGGCCTTCCTGAAAACACTGGAGGGGATAAATGTATCTCCAAACACCATCATATTAGGTGACTTCAACTACCCTAATATAGACTGGGAACACTACTCAAGCCCAAACTCTCTAGCCCAAAGGTTCCTGGAGTTCATAAACTCAAATGCCATGGAACAACTAGTCACCATCCCCACAATAGGAGAAAACATACTTGATCTCATCATCACATACATGGGATCACAATGTTCAGCACCGGAAGTATACCCCTCACTGGTGAGATCAGATCATAAACTAATCTCGCTGGAGGTCCTCATCCCGCCCCCACCTGAAATAAAAGAGACCACAGTGAAAAACTTCTCAAAAGCCGACTTCACACTTCTAAAAACTAGTGTGGTCTCCTTTAAGGCCCCTGAGCCAGTGGTAAACATTACTCATACCGCTGAATCACTTACAAATGCCTTCTACCAGCACCTACAGGACTGCATGGATCAGGCAATCCCAAACAAAACTAAGACTCTTTGTACCAAAGGCAAACATCCAGTCTGGTGGACCCCAGCCATAAACAAGCTCTACAACAAAAGGAGGAAGCTACTACAAGATAGAGCAAAATCCTTGAAAGGTAAGACACCTTTGATCATTATAAGTAAAAAAACTAAGAGCTCTCATAAAATCATCCAAGGCTAACTTTGAGAGAAAAATCGCCAAGGACACAAAAGACAATCATAAGGCCTTCTTTAGCTATGTTAGAAGCCTAGGAGGAAACTCCCAGATATGCTCAGAATTAGTCCAAATTGATGTGAAGATTACTGAACCTACACACATTGCCAACATACTGGCTGACAGGTTCAGTGCAAACTTCTCTCCCCCTTCCCCCCAAAAGGAGAGATATCTATACCAGAGGATTGTAGCCCCCCAAACATCTCCAACGCCCAGGTGAGATCTGCTCTCTCCAAGGCAAAAAACACAGCATCCATGGGACCGGATGGTGTCCCCGGCTTTGTGCTCCACGAACTCAATGAGGAATTAAACCCGCAGTTAGGACAGCTGTTTAATCTTAGCATCACCTCAGGATACGTACCCAAGGAGTGGCGCACTGCGACTGTGGTCCCACTTCACAAGGGCGGTGCCTCCACCGACCCTGGAAATTACCGTCCCATTAGCTTGACAAGACTTATCTGCAAAGCCATGGAGAGGATCATAATGGAACTCATAAATAAAGACATAGGGAACTTGCAGACTTTGGATCCAACCCAGTTTGGCTTTGTCAAAGGCAGATCATGCCTTTTAAACTTGGTTGACCTTTTCAAAACAGTCACCAAGGCCATTGATGAGGGAAAGGCAGTCCATACAGCCTACCTCAACCTGGCAAAGGCCTTCAACACAATACCCCACTCAGGTATCATCGAAAAACTCATCAGCTTGAATGTAAACCCATACATCACAAGATGGGTTGCAAACTGGCTAAGTGACAGAACCCACAGGGTCAGAGTTGTTGGAGCCATGTCAGACTCAAAGCCTGTCACAAGTGGTGTCCCACAGGGCTCAGTCCTGGGTCCACTCTTGTTCGGCATCTACTTTTCTGAAGTACAAGCAAACACAGGAGGGTTATGGCTGACAAAGTTTGCAGATGACTGCAAACTGGGCCATAGTCGAAAACACTTCTGACACAGATATCCTTCAGAAGGGCCTCACAGAAACGGATAACTGGTGCCAGAGCCATGGCCTGAAGTTAAACGCCAAGAAATGCATAGTCATACCCTTCGGGAAAAACAAGGTTACCCCTAGCTACCATATAGGTGGCAATCCACTGAGCACGGAAGAAGTCATCAGGGACCTGGGGACCCAGGTTGACACTAGCCTTTCATTTGACACTCATGTTGCTAAAGTGGTCAGGAAAACCTTCTACATTGCCCACCTGATCATGAAGGGATTCACATCTAGATCAAGGGAGGTCATCGTCCCCCTGTACTCATCACTCATTAGACCTATGATTGAGTACAATGCCCCATTCGGAATGTATCTGACCCGACACCTGCAGCAGCTGGAAAGGCCCCAAAAGTTCCTCACCAAGAGGATAAAGGGTCTCAAAAATATGTCTTATGCTGCCAGACTGAAAGAACTCCAGCTCTATTCAGTCTCATACTGCTTGCTCAGAGGTGACCTGTGCCTGACATATAAGGCCATGTCAAACCCAGATTTGATGAATATACTTCACCTCAAAAAATCTAGATCCCTCAGAACCACAAGGGCGGGAGACTTAAACCTTGACATGGTTATTAATAGGACGTGCTGGAGGGACAGATTCATCACCCAGAGACAAAATCCCGGTAAATGTGAGGTAGAGCACCTCACTGGCCTTGTTCAAGAGGAATCTTGACCAATGGATGGGAGATCGCAGATATACCCCAGGGATTACTTCAGTGTCACTGCTTGACAGAGGCACAGCAAAATAATAGGCATAGTTTTATTCAAAATAAAGGGGTGGCGAAAGCCACATATCTATGGGCTAGGCTTATAAATGCCCTTGGGCAGATAGCCTGGTATGAACCTATGAACCTAAGTGTTGACAATCCCATAACCAGGGCCAGTGGTAACATGGGCACACAATGTTACCTGTACTACATCCCACCTGTATGATGTCAGGCTGTTATTGGTAACATATCATGCAGTACGTTCTGGCTCCCATGGTGAATGTCTTATGTGGATGCCATCAACATTACCAGGCTTCAGATACACAGACACAGATATGCAGATACAGGTATACATATACATGATTTATATATATATATATATATATATATATATATATATATATATATATATATATGTGCATATACATGTGACTACACATGCACACGCAGTTATATGCACAGTATGAAACATAAGCAGTAGGTGCACACAATATGGAACAGCCACTATGCCTACAGCTGACCTTTGAACAACTGGACACTGTATGTGCTACCCATACAAATGACAATTGTTGCCTGTAACATACACCCAAAGAGAGGTCATAAGCACAACAACACCCACAGGTTTGCTGACATGGTAACCTGTCATTGTGTACTATTACAGTTATACATGCCATGTCATATAGCTGTTCAGACACTGACAACTATATCAATGGAGTGATACTACAGTGTACAGTGAACCAGTTACACTCATACAGTACGTTGGAAAGGTTCACAGCTGTAGCTGTCCAGGCCAAGCCATTCACATTGTACAATAGGGAAGACACACTGGGCCACAGGATACCTAACACTCAACAGTATGGTGTGTAGTTCAGCAGCCTCTATCTACACACTGTACAAACACAGTAGGTGGTATGGACGTCTTAAGACCACATGGGCTGTAACTGCTACATAACATGGCATACCTGACACCATCACATGCACACCAACACAGAGAACAGTTTGTATGGCAGGGGGCAGTAGTCCTGCAGTACGCATATCCATGACAGTAATGTATATATAGGTGAAGTATGTGATACTGTACATCCAGATACCTTTAGGCAGCTCAGCCCTGATAACCCCACATTTTGTAGCAGCCTAGGCCTTTTCTGGTGCTCCCCCTGGACTCAATTGTACAGGGCCATATATCACTGTTACATACACTGGGCTCTGCAGTGCATGAGGGCACACATGTATTGTGTAGGTGGTGCCCACACATATATGGCCTCAGCCCCACCATATGTGTGGGAGTTACAACAGCAGTAGACTGATGGCAGATATAGCAGTGTGTTATACTACCAGCTCATTATGGATCATCCTCCGACAACATGATATATATATATATGTATATATATATATATATATATATATATATATATATATATATATATATATATATATATATATATATATATATATATATATATGCACAGCTTGGTATGTAGGTGATGGACAGAGGATGGAATACAGGCACATACGTGTACATCTATTGCCATACACTACACAAGGTGCAGGTGTTACAGGATAGTCTGTAACATTCCCTTAGTCAGGGAATTGCTGGTATGGATGGCCATGGATGTAGCCATGTACCGGTAACACACAACACACACACTGCCAGTGTATTATCTGACACAAGACCTGTGTGGTGGACAGATAAGACATGATAGGCACAGCTCCAGCCAGCATGAGGGTAGGCCCACAGTTGTGTGCTATGCAGATAGACTGCATTCCATGGCAAACTAGTATGTACACCCACACCCTGTAACACCAGTACTGTACAATGCATAACACAACTCCGCTCGCAGTCTATCTGTACATCCTTATCTTCCGATGAATATGTGGCTGCCCTGAGTGTGCTGCTTCTCCTGTATGGGGTCTTGCTACATGCTGTGGATGCCCATCACACAGGAGATGCAATGGGACCACGCACATATGATGTGGGGATCAATCATGGGTGGTTGCCGTGACAGTCTTAAATGGGTGTAGTACACATGTGTATTTGTATATCTGGCTATCTGGATATGTAAATCTACATAAATTCCCATCATAGTTCCTGGACATGAAGTGTAGGCCACCCCAGCGCTTATGTTCCCAATGTAGTAGTTGCAGGGGATGTCAGGTATCTCTAGCAGGTATACTAGTAGGCTATTGCTACTGCCATTGGGATTATCTTCACAGACATGGTGTGTGTGGCAGGTCACATCTGCTCATAACATTTGTGCCATTGGTTACTGAACAACATCCAAAGGACATCAGTGTACAGTACTGCTGCTAGCATGTAATGCCTCTGTGGACTGCAGCAGAGATATTGGCCAGTATATGTGGGGGTCTGACACAGTCTCTACATTCCAGAGGTATACACATACACCATTAGTGCTACACATGTGTACCATGCCTCACAATATGAATGGATCCTCAGAATGTGCAGGTAATGTAATGTAATGTAACCCCTACTGTACATAACATGTTTAGCAGTCAGATATATCAATGGCTTTTTCTCAGATATGATGCCACAAAGTATGCCATGAAGTATGGTGTACAGCACATATCCACCACTTCATGCACGACATATGAACAAAGGTTGGCAGAGGTGTGGGTGGGAGCACATACACAGGACCAATATTGACATGCTGCTGTGATGACCACATACATTTACTGTTGTTACAGGGTTGTTGCAACATATGTCCTTTGAGGGATATGACATCTGTGACTACCACAGCTTTCTCCATCTACTGACTGCAATCCTCACACTACCTTCAGCAGTCGACAGCTAGATGCTCTGTGGGTGGCACATGCAGCCATGGACACAACACTGCCCAGGCTGCAGATGACCCTGCAGATGGTGATTCCCCATCAACATGGAACTGACATGGCAGGTATTGAGACATGTACATCAACCATATCCACACAAACACTGTGAAAGCAACATTACTCCAAATGCGATATAGCAGCACTTACAGGCTGTAGTCAGGTCAGGCACATCCACCTCCCATTTGATGCACTGTTTCCACAGTGTATGTTGTTAGAGGTACACCGTAATCCATCTGGGATGCTGTTTGGCACACACCAGATCTAGTTCCTGCTTAGAGTGAGTGACAAGGGCAAACACCACCATGATGTTCCTGGGTATTGGAGTGTGTTTCCATACAATTGGTGATAGGGATGTTACCACAGCTGTTTCACATGCAATCAGCTAGGGGAGGGCTGTGATTCATGCAGAGGCCATCAGCTGATCATGAGCATTACCTACATTACACATGCTGCTGCCTAAGCAAGGCAGGTGTAGGTCTCCACGTCCACCTGAGAGGGGGTGGGGGATGCAGACAGAGGCTAATACGTGTCAGGGAGGGGTGGGAGGGTAAAACAGAGGCATAGTTGCGTCGCACACCTAGCAGCACAGGGTATCAAACCCCTGATGACAATGTAGTGCTAGCACAGTCTGCTGCAATTATTGGATGTGCCACATGGACTACCTGTTGTGAAGCACTCAGAACATATATGTGATGGGGAGTTACATCTGCAACAGGGATAAAGTAGCTGTACGATAGGTAACATACACGTGCCTGTTGGCATGAACAGGTGCCAGACAACACAGCCACATTCTCACAAGGGCACACACACATTGACACATGTGGCAGGGCCAGGAGTAAGACTCATCGGTTGTGGGATTGCCACATCACATCACTGTGCAGGTATCCCATGCACCACAAAGGACAGTATCCAACTTGTAAGGGGTGTGAGTAGCCTAAAAAGCATTGCTCTTTACAAAGTCAATGACAGACACACACACACACACACACACACACACACACACACACACACACACACACACACACACACACACACACACACACACACACACACACACACACACACACACACACACACACACACACTCACACATGCACAGTTGCCATGTCTGGAGTTTGACCTCCTACCTAACTACATTATCACACTACAACAGTATGCAGTTACAGTATGCGATATGGAGATTACTGGGCTACAGCTCTCCCAGGGAAGTATTACTAGGTGGGTGACATCAGCAGCCTTGCCAAAGTTAGGTATGTGAAATGTACAGGGTGTGAGTTACCTAAAAGCATTGCTCTCTACACAGTTAGCGGCTAGAGCTCCCAACTAACCCCTTAATCACACTATGGCCATATGATGTTACGGGATGTGCTACAGAGATTACTCAGTTACAATTGTCCTAGAGGTATATTTCAAGTTGCGTGACATCAGCAGCCTTGCCAAAAGAGGGTATTCAACATGTAAGGGGTGTGAGTGGCCTAAAAAGCATTGCTCTCTATACAGTCAGTGACAGACAGACATGCACACGCAGACACAGTTGCCACATCTGGGGTTCAACCTCCTACCTTACTACACTACAGCAATACACAGTTACAGCATTTGCTGCAGGGATTACTGGGCTACAGCTCTCCCACTCTCCCAGGGGAGTATTACTAGGTGGGTGACATCAGCAGCCTTGCCAAAGGTGGGTATGTGAAATGTACAGGGTGTGTGTTACCTAAAAGTATTGCTCTCTCCACAGTCAGACATGCATGCATACACACAAAGTTGGCAGCTAAAACTCCCAACTAACTCCTTAATCACACTATGGCCATACAATGCTATGGGACATGCTACGGAGATTACTTGGCTATGGTTGTCCCAGAGGTGTATTTCAAGTTGCGTGACATCAGCAGCCTTGCCAAAGGAGGGTATTCAACTTGTAAGGGGTGTGAGGGGCCTAAAAAGCATTGCTCTCTACACAGTCAGTCATACACACACAGACTCACACATGCACAATTACCCACATTTGGGGTTTGACCTTTTACCTAACTACATTATCACACTACAGCAGTATGCAGTTACAGCATGCACTACAGGGATTACTGGACTACAGCTCCCCAGGGGAGTATTTTTAGGTGGGTGACATCAGCAGCCTTGCCAAAGTTGGGTATGTGAAATGTAAGAGGTGTGAGTAACCTAAAAGCATTGCTCCCTACACAGTCTGTGAGAGGCAGACACACGCACGAACAATGACACACACTCACACAGTTGCCATGTCTGGGGTTAGAACTCCTACCTAACTAGTCTATCACACAATAGCAGTATGCGGTTATGAGACACACCACAGAGATTACTGGCCTACATGTCTCCCAAAGGTGTATTACACATTGGATAACCTCAGCAGGCTTGTTAGGGTACTGCTATGGGGTGGCCAGTGTGTGCATGGCCCATACACCATTCATGTAGGGGTGACAAGCTACAGGCAGCCACACATGGGGTCATATGTCACAGGTGCATATCTAGGGCAACTAGCTGACTATGTCCTTCTACATCCATGTTGCACAGCTGGCACGTGGACCACATAGTCTGTGGTGCTGACAGGAATTGGTCGCTAGTAACTGCAGTGTGTGACATCTGCAACTGATGTGTTTGGGGCCCTTTGGCTGTGTGCTCGGTGGGACAGGCTTGGATGGCTCCTTGTCATGGTCACCCTCTTCCACACATCTGTATCCATCTACCTTTGGCGTATTATGGTGTGTTGTACTTACATATATGTCTGTATTCCTATCCACTGTGTGCTCAAGGTATGAGTGGTGCATACTGACATGTGTCTGCAGTAACTATTGCAACCGGTGGATATGTCTGGTCCACTGGTGTTTGCATACATGGCCTTCATATGTTTAAGTGTGTGAGCATGCCCAATATGACCTTTCAGTATGTTGATGACTGACATTGCCTTCATTACTCTAAGTGTGTAAGCATGCCTAGTAAGGCTGTCTGTTATGCATGTGTGGAGCATGTCTGGTGGTTTGTACTGCTCAGCTGACCTTTGTGTTGTACACTGACAGGTAGCATGCTGTGTCTGCAGGGTATCCTCCGATCATTTGGCATTGACTGTTGCAATATGTCTGCATAGCGGGGGTACACCTGACTATTTCTATGTTTCTACAAAGGAGTGGGGGGGGCGCGCACCTGACTGTTACTGTATTTCTATGTGAGGTGGGGGGGCACACCTGACAGTTGTATACATTTGCTAAGACTGTACTGGTATGTCCTGTAGTCCTATCAGTGGTCTTGCTCATCATGCTGGCTACGCCATACCAGTGTACTTCCGTTCTTATCTTTTGATTGCATACACATTGGTTTCTGACTTCCTAGACGTCACAACTGACATCCCACTACCTGGTCTGCTGATATCTGTCCATGTAGGCCTGGGTGGGGGTCAGCCATAGCCCTCATTCAGAGGCCATAGTACGGCATTTGTTTGTGTTTGTCTACACCTGTCCTGCTGGCTGTGACTGTTGTGTATGTGACCCCCTTCCTGACTGGCTTGTGTGAGTCACTTATCCTGTGGGTGTCCCAGTATTGCGGGTGGTGCTGCAGGGCTGCCTATGTTGGATGCATGTAGTACACTTCCTAGGCATGGTTAGGCACAGGTAGTGTAATGTTTGGCATCCCTTTTACTGTATGTAAGAGTCAGAGAGAGGTGCTATTCCCTGGGTCCCTCCCATGTCAGTATATTTGCTATGCATTGCCTTTTTGCCAGGGTCAGGGTATATTGGGCACTCCTTCTTCTGCCTACTGGGGCAGGCTCAGGTTGTTCCTCCTCCGAGTCACTCTGTGCCTGTACAGGCCTTGGCATTGGTGGGGGGGTTATATGGCCCTGCCCCATGCTGCTCCTGATGCAGCTGTTTCCACAGGATCATATTATGTAGCATGGCACATACAAGGATTATTTGGGTACATGTAGTTGGTGAGTAGCGCAAGGTTCCACCGGACGTGTCCAGGCACCGGAAATGTGACTTGAGCATTCCAAACACATGCTCTATTATGATTCTTGTTTGCGCGTGTGCCTCATTATGGAGTTCTTGTTTGGGTGTGTGTACGTTTCTGATGGGTGTCATCAGCCATAGTTCCAGTGCGTATCCAGTAGCATCTCCCACTAGGTGACCATGTGGGATGTCCCCATTGGCAAATTTTTGGTAGCGCTGCCAAATGTGGGACTCGTGATAACTTCCAGGGCAGCCAGCACACACATTCAGTATTATGCCATGGGCATCACACACAACCTGGCAGTTGATGGAGGGAAAGCCCTTGCGGTTGATGTAAACCCTACCCTGCTCACCTGGTGGTGCTTTGATGCATATGTGCAGTCTATTGTACCCACTAACTCAGGGTATTCCACTATTTGGTGGAAGAGACACATACTGCTGGCCAATGCCTCACGGGTGAGGGGGAAATTTATGTGCTCACCGACATGTGCTGCCATGGCATCCAGGAACTGGTGGAGTACCCTGGATGCTGATGCCTGTGAGATCCCCATCATATCCCCAGTTGGCCTTTAGAAGGTACCTGTAGCAAGTATTCTTAGGCCTACACATGCCTTCATTTCTACTGGGATGGGTTCCCCTCTGTTAGTTCTGTGTGTCAGGCATGGCTGGCACAGCTCAACAATCTGCTGTAGGAGGTCCCTGTCCACCCTATAGCACTCCACTATCTCCAGCTCATGTAGCCCTTGGTAAGTCACCCTGGGTCTGTACACTCTTCTCCCTATAAACATTGTGGGTTGGTCAGCAGCATTTCCATCCTCGCCACCCTCAGCCTCTTCCACAAGTTGCATGATAGCTATTGCAGCCCCTAACATTTTGCTGTTGTGCGTGTTATAATTCCCCATTTTTTACACCAGTTGTGTAGGGTATGGGAAAAACCAGAGGGGTAGGTGTTTGCATAGTTTATAGTAGCATTTTGGGCTGGGCTGGTCTACTGCCTGTGTAATTGGCTGGTTCCAATCCATTTCACCTGGCAGCGTACCTAGTACCCCTTGATTAACTTCCTACTGCTGCTTTCCCTTCCCATTGCCCTTCTGATTCATTCTGGGGGAGCGCTGCACAATCAGTATACTGTAATGTGCACACTGCTATATTTCATGGGTTCACTTCTTTATCTTCCTGTAGATCCCATTGCGCGGCATGCACACCCACTTACACTGTGTCGTATGTGCTGGGCAGGTTTAGACACACCTCCTGGCTTTGCTGTGCTAAGCTGGATGCAACCCCGAGCCACAAGGCTCCAATCCACTGACAGTATGCCTGACACTCCCATATATGATGTCACCTACCTCCTAGTCTTGCACTCAGCAGTCCATACTCATACACTGTTAGGACCTGCCTCACATGCTGGGGAAAACCGAGATTCACTATCCTTCCCCTCATTTGCATAGAATTGCTTGCTAATGCATAGTTACATGTGCCTCCCCTCTTAGCAACCACTACTCACTGGCCAGGTTGTCTTTTGCCTGCCATTGACTTGCATGGCAGAATACTGATTTTAGTTAGACTGTTGTTTTTAGGTTTTGGTTTCTTATTTCCCCACCGGTCCCGTTTGCGAGCCACTGTCCTATGCTTCAACGGACGTGATCGGCTGACATATCATAAAAGTTGTATTTTGTACATTTGGCATTGTTTGCAATGCCACTGACTTTCTACTTGCACATTGGTATGTTTCCTCAATGCTATGCAGCCTTTATTTGGAGTTGTCATAGCTCTGTTTTGCAGTTTGCAGTGCCGTACTCGGTTACTAACCGACTACATTTCTGCATATTATGCTAGTCCTGCACACCCTGATTCCTGCTTCCTGGATGGCAACTTTACCTCATTTGCATGGTATTCACCTGCAAATGGGGTGATTTGCATACGGGGCTGGGGACGTGCAGCACTAGTGCTACAGTCCTCGCGCACGTCAGACGTGCATGTACGTGGATTGCTCGGCCGCCATATTGGCAAAATTTCATCTAACACTAATCATGCATGCCGTGCAAGCTTTTTAGAATCTGGGGGTGTATCTGCCAACATTTATAAACACACAGCAACCCTAAATTTATAGGTAGAAAACATGTCTTACAGATTACCCTGTGGTATATTGGTATCTAGTGGTATTCCCAGCAACACTGTCAAAATATTGTGCAGAAATACCATGTAGTCCTGTAATAGTGGTGGGCAGTGTTGCTGCTTCCACTCTTTTGTGAGAGTTTGATTCCTTCCATCTCCATTTGCTTGCTGTGTGATTCGGACCGAGTCACTTAACCAGACAGTGCTTCTGTAGTATCCGTGAAAAGGGACACTTATGTCAAGTAGATTTATAACATCATATTATACATTATATATTATATTATATTATATCATATCATATCATATTATAGCATATTATACAACGACCCCCCCATTAATATTCAAAAATGTGCACGCTGATTGGTCAGCGTGCACATTGTAAATCAGTTATAGTAATGGAAAAAAGGTCCGGTCGCCCGGACTTTTTCCATTACTATAACTCTTTTTTTAAGCAACGGAGAATGCAAGATCTTTGTTGCTTCATACTGTCTCGCTATGTTAAACGCATTTAACATAGTGAGATAGCTTTAAAAAAAGCAATGGAGATTCTATGTTGCTTTTTTTAAAGCTGTCTCGCTATGTCAAACTCCTTTAACATAGAGAGACAGTTTGTGAAAAGCAACGGAGATCTTACTTTCTCCGTTGCTTTTTTCAAAATTGTCTCGCTATGTTAAATGGGTTTAACATAGAGAGACAGCTTTAAAAAAGCAATGGAGAATCTAATTTAACATAGCGAAACAGTTTGTAAAAAGCAACGGAGATCTTGCTTTCTCCGTTGCTTTTGCCCACAGCTCTGACGTACTGTGTAGGCATATGCATGCGCAGTACATTAGAACTGCCACAGAATACCAGACGCCATTATTTAAGAAAAGTAATTATTTTTTTTCTTAAATAATGTCATTGTATAATAGCAATAACCCACTTCTGGGTGTGGGTAATGCTGGATTTACCCATGGTTGGCTTTGTTTGGCCACTCGGGCTTCGCCCTCGTGACCAAACCACACCACCCATGGGTAAATCCAGCATTACCCACACCCAGGCATGGGTTATTGCTATACTATATTATATTATATTATATTATATTATATTATATTATATTATAATAAAATATATAAATGTAGTCAATAAGTAACCCAGGCATTCATGAACAAAGGTGAGTCTGATATGGAGCCAAAGAGTCAACCTATCAAAAAACGTTTTTCAGCTGAAACGTATGTGATCTGTGTCACATTAGTTAACTGGTTAGCAAAGGTTCTGCTTTCCTGCTTTGTATGTTTATTTCACTTACCTGTTTATTTGCATTTTTGTTTAAGTGAGTTAGACCCGTGACATTTCCATTCATAATCTCAGCTAAATATGCTATGCTATACTGGTAGCATAGTTTTAATAAACAAATAGTTTCTAATGTGAATAGCAGGAGTTTTATTTATTTTTTCTTCAGTATTAATAACATATGTATAAGAATGCTGGTATTTAGCTTTCTGTGATGGACACTGTGCAAAAAAAATATGTCCACACAATGTTTATCAATTCCTCACTTGGTATACTGAAAAAAGGGCTCCCTGCTGAAATGTCAGTGCTTGTAATGCGGAGTGCTGTCACAGCAATAAAAAGGATTGGAGGTGCAGGAGAAGAATGAATCTTGAACATTGGTCTTCTCCTTTAAACTTCTTTTTTGCAAGTGTTAAAACACAGATTCCCCAGTAGTACAGGATCCAATAAAGGCTGTCCCACACAGGTAATAATCCACAGATGATCCAAAAACGTGCAAGATTTGTAGTACGTACAAGATTTACTAGCGATACAAAAAAGTTAAAGATTCGCTTTCATTTCCAACACAGGAAACTTCATCAGAATAAAATGCCTTAGTGCTGGCCAACGTTTTATATCTTAGTTAATTGCATTTAATTTAAACACCTTAATCAAATAGCTGCATTTAAAGAGACAAAACACTAAAGTTTTACATATATCTGTTTTCATAGAAACAGTATCATAAAGCTTGTAAAACATAAAAAAATAAATAATTAATAAGTAAGGTAACATTTCATAATAATTGTCTGTTGAGTCAGAATATATATATAATATATAAGATGTATAAATGAGTATTAATCGAAGTTCCTATGGGTCGATATAATATGTGAATGTATAAAATTATGTAAGTATATAAAACTCCACAAAGATACATAATATTGATAAAACGGAGTATTTTGTTAAATAAATAATCAAGTAATAAAATTCAAATATTTTAATAAATGTCTTAAAAATTCTTAAAATTATGTATTTCATATTATTTCTTTATGTTTTTGTTTTTATTTTGTTTTATTCTATTTGCCCTTAATTTTATACTGAATACTGAAAAAAGGGCTCCCTACTGAAATGTCAGTGCTTGTAATGCGGAGTGCTGACACAGCAATAAAAAAGGATTGGAGGTGCAGGAGAAGAATGAATCTTGAACATTGGTCTTCTCCTTTAAACTTCTTTTTTGCAAGTGTGCAAATGCCTCTGTACACCCACACCCCCTAAACCAAGTTTTAGGATTCTTAATTCAAACTCTGACTGTCCATCTCTGTCCAACCTGATCTCCTGGTACACCCCTCCCGTCCCCTGCGCAGCTCTGATAAACACTTACTACAAGTCTATAGACCCAACAAGAACACAGGTGAAATACTCTATAAACAATTAATCTCCCTTATCTGGAACAATCTTCCATTCCAAATCAGAAGCCATACCTCCCTTCCTAACTTCAAACATGACCTGATATGTACCTGTAACCACCCTACTTAACTCCACCCTGTCCCTATACACACGTCACCACTAAGTCTGAACTATATGACCTTTCCTCTTTCTATAACTTACTACATCTAACTGCTCTCCCTTCTGCACCCTCCCTCTAAATCTCTACATCCCTCCTCTACTACTTTTTTCTTCTGCACCATCTCTTCCTCAGATCTGAGGCTCCCTGGACATACACAATTCTCCTTCTAGCCACTAATCCAATAATACCTTGTTTCTTTTCAAAATAATACCTATAACCTTACTTCCCATACTGTATACCTCCTGGATTTATTATTGTGTTTTTCTTCTTACAACCTTATTATTATACTTTTTTATGTATAAAGCTATGTATAATTCCATGGAGTACATTATTTTTTCGTATCCATAGTATTCATGACATTGTTTTCCTCTGTATTACTGTAAACTTGTTTCTACTTGTATGTCTGTTTGGGGCTTTTCACCTTGGGTCTCCACTGAAAAAGGATAAATTCTTACCCAGCTGGACCAACCCAGTTAACAAATGCGAAGCAAATAATAAAAAAAAAATAACTTATATATACTAACTCGGAGATCGCCATACCTCAGAGAAAAGAAAATGTTCTGGCAAATGGCCATCTCAAACAATACATATAAATCTGTTTTTTGGTCTTTCTGTCTCTGTGTTTCAAGGTTGACTCAAATGGGTCCTGACATTTCATAGATTCATAAATTAGTACTAGGCTAACTGTCCTTAGAGGCCATTTTAAGCCTAGCCAATTACTCCATGTGCAAATCAAACCCTGCACCTTGTGTTTCTAAGGTAAACACCTTAACCATTATGCCAACTTCTCACCCCTATTTCAAATGGTTACTAGTAAAGGGCTCACTCCCTTCACAATAATGTCTGATGGGGAATTATAACACCAAATTTCAGATGGCATTTATGGTTAAGTAATCAACACTTTGTTTCTGGATTTATCCAATAACTACTGTTTGTTATTTAATGAAGAATATAAAGAAGGCAAGTATTCAACTGTTCACAGAAATAAATGGTCTGGGCAAACTGGAACAGGCTATAAATAATTTAATTGAATTAATAAAACAAACTCAAGTACAAGCACTTTCACCCTGCTAAGTGCTGGGCTTTTTCAAGTAGAATGAAAGAGACCATTACAACTATTACAACTATAAATACTTCCATTTAAAGTTGTAATAGTTGTAATTATTTTTATTAATTAAATTAAATTAAATTAAATTATTTATAGCCTGTTCCAGGGTGCCCAGACCATTTATTTTTGTGGAGTTTTTGGTTACATGGTCTGAGTGCTTTATTTTTCCTGTTACAAGTATTCCACTGTTGGCCAGGATCCATATTTCTTTACACAAATGTTGTATCTATGAGTAGCAAAATACAGGCATCCAACACAGTATTAAAAGCAGGTTATCAAATCTCAGCTGAAAGAGGAAAAAGTGCAAAAAATGAAAATGCTTAAGAATAAACGCAACCTAAATAGAAAACAAAAATTATACAGTCTACTCAGCAGTCAACCATGCTGGCCATAAATGTGCAGATACTGAGATGAGCTGGAACTTCATCTAGGATTAGATCCATTGACTTACACATGCTGAATGGTGGGATAGACTCCAGCTCTCCTGTATTGAATTAACTGAATAAAATACAAAAGTGAATTTATTACTTGTCCTTCCAGCAGCTCATTCTTAACATTACAGTAAAATTCATATGTAAATTATACATATAATTGAGAGTAAATCTGCTATCATTGGTATAATGGTGAAATAAATTAATAAATATTGTATGTGTGTAATGTGAAATAAGGTTTTGAAAACCTTGTTTCAGCATGTTAACAGTGAACTCATTAACACACACACACACACACACACAATCTATATACATTTATCTGTGTGGGTGTGTCTATATCTATATATATATATATATATATATATATATATATATATATATATTAGGACAGTTACAAATTTGAATACAAATGTATTAGCAATAAACAAAATGATAAAAGCAAATAAAAGATTTGTCTAAAACACAATATATTTAATTCATAACTCTACCTATATTATCAAAAATTACACAATCACACCAAATTGTAATTGAAAGTTTGGAAGTCATTTGAGCAAAGCAATCAATGGGCCCATAATAAAGCCTTAACCACAGGAGCAAGACTGAACAGAAAGTAAAAATGAAATGATAAAAATCCCCATGGTTGCAACTGCTGAAAGTAAAAGGAGACACTGATCTATTATCTCTGCTGCTATGCAGAGAAACTGAAGGCAAACAGCTGCAAAGAAAATAAAAAACATACACCCTTGTGAGCACATAGTATTGTCCGTGCGGATCATAACAATGTCTAAAACTTGAAACAGCCTTTGAAAAGTTTGTTTAAGCATATTTAAGCATATTAGCAGTGAGGTCATATCCTAAAAAAGAAAATAAAAAGTGGCAGAAACTATATATTCCTGATGTATTGTTTAAGGGTTATCACATACATACTGATGCCCTATGAATGCGATGTACATCAGTAGAGAATAGGCAACCTGTAGATCACACCCTGTTTGGAGAATAAACACTTTCCAGCAGGGAGTAAATGTACAGGTAATACCCACTAAAAAATGAGTCTGTCGCTTCATGGCAGCATATGTAGCTTCCATGGAGCTTGGACTGAAAAAAACTAATGGCTGCCATTATTTTACACTCAATAAGCAGTGCTTTTGCTGTTTAGTAAGTGTAAAATAAAAAATAAATAAATAAACTGTGCGTTGTGTGTGTGTGTGTGTGTGTGTGTGTGTGTGTGTGTGTGTGTGTGTTTATGTGTACATGTATGAGAGTAAGACAGAGAGATTGTTTGAGCGAAACAGAAAAAAGTATGTGTGTATGCGTGTTTGTTTTTGTCTGCATGTGAGTGAATGTGTACATGAAAGCAAAAAAGACTGTGTGTGTGTGCGTGTGTGTGCGTGTGTGTGTGTGTGTGTGTGTGTGTGTGTGTGTGTGTGTGTGTGTGTGTGTGTTTGTGCATGTGTCTGTGACAGAGAGGGAGTGAAGAGAGAGTGATTGAGTGATCCCCTAAAAGCAGATAAGAGGTTTGTGTACCTCTCCACCTCTTAGACATACCTCTCAACCTCTTAGCACAAGAAATCTGGACAAAGCCTGACATAATGGGAGGAAAAATGCACAGAAAAAAGGGACATTTTAAATATTACTCCTATAAATTAAAAATTTGCTAGAATAACAGGACTTGTGTTAACATGCATTTTCTGAAGGATATAAAGTCTGAAACTCAAAAGCATGTCATTATTTAGCGACTTTAATCTTTAGATCATCCCAGTGATTTATCAAAAAAAACATGTTCTTTATGAGGAACAGACCAAAAGTATGTGACAAAAATCTGGACATTCTGCAAAAATCTGTATGGTTGAGAAGTATGCTCTTAGATCAAGGTATCTGGATAAGCTTAAAATAGACAGTTGACAAAGGCTTAAAATAGGAACACATTTTAAATTATTTGTGTTCGCATGCATTTTCTGAAGCAGGCGAGAGTGTGTGTGTGTGTGTGTGTGTGTGTGTGTGTGTGTGTGTGTGTGTGTGTGAGAGAGAGAAAGAGTGAGTGAGATCCACCACTAGCAGCTGTAAAGAGGTTTCCATAACTCTAGACCTTTCAGCTAAAGAAATCTGGATAAAGCCTAAAATAAAGGGGGAACAGAGGCTGAAAAATAGAAACAGATTTTAATTATTGATCTTATAAAATTACAAACTTGTTTAACTAAAAGGATTTGTGTTAGCATGAATTTTCTGAAGGAAATAAAATTCTGAAACTCAAATATATGTTTTTATTTAGTAGCTTCTATCTCCAGTGACTGGCATAAACCAAATGTCTTAGGAGTAAGGGACCAAAAAATAAAGTAAATACCTGTATATTTTTGAAAGTTTTATATTTTTGATTTAAAATGCTTCCTTCAACACCATTAAAATATATTACAGCAAGTTTGAAACCTTAAGCGAAGCAACTATTTTACATCAAAAAAATATATAAAAAATATAATATTAAAAAAATTAATTAGTAAGTAAAACACAACAATTTTATAGACAGACCATTGTCTTAGCACAATAATGCCCTCCAGGGTGTGTGTTATTGTAGAAATAATGCCCTTGCAGGGGTGTAGATGCCCTCCGGGGTGGGCATTATTTCCACAATAACACACACCCTCTTAGGCATTATTGCTTATGAAACATATCCACTAGAGAAAAAAAGAGGCAGAGGAAATTAAAATACCTTACAACAATGACATTATTTCAAAAAGATAAGACATTTCTTTCTTAAATAATGCCATTGTAAAATAGCAATAACCCATGCTTGGGTGCTGGCCATATAGGATTGATCTATGGCTGACATTGTATGATCACTCATACTTCACTCTTATGATAAAACCACTTCACCTGTGTTAAAACCCTTCATTACACACATCTGATGGTAACTTATCACTAAAATATAACATGACTTTTACCAGTATCTTGATTAAAATTTCACCACTCTGCCAGTATCAATAGGTTTTAAAGCTCATTTAAATATGTTCAATTACAACTGTAACCCACAGCATATTCTCATGTACAGAGCAGATCTTATCATCTTTAATGGCATAGGTCAAAAAAAAGAAGCAGCTGTATTTATAACATAAATACCTTATGTTACAGAACAAAAGGCATACAAAATGCTTGTTCATACATGACAGCAGTGGTTTATGTGTAGACAGTTTGAAAAAAGATGAATCTAAACAATTTCATGTTTTTTATTTCATGTTTATCAAACAAAAATGAATACATTTTAAACCAAAGAAGGCATAAAGACTGTCCCTTGAATTCAGAAATATTCTGACCACATGCAGAAACTGCCTGCTGTGGGTAGATCAATGGCTACGATGATAGGAAAACACAGTTCAGAGACAGCTATGGTCACTATAAGAAAGACTTCATTTTTATCTCATTAGCATGTTACTGAATCACATTCTAGCTAGCATTTGTACCTGACAGCAGTAGTGCTCAGGTCCGGTGCTAGCATTCTGAGGGCCCCCAGCAAGCTTCAAGTTCTAGGCCCAACTCAGGAGAATGTAAAGTGTGACCACATTGCCTTTGCATCCCCTTCCCTGTCAAGCTCATCCAGCACTATTTAACAACCACTATATTACTATATTCAGATAATTAAGAATTGATGTGCTAAAGTGCACACTGGCATTTAGTACCAATGTTACATTATGACAAACCCCAAGGTAGCAATTCACATGTGCATGCATGCCAACTGACATTTACTACTAATGTTACATTATGAAAAATCCCTGTACCACAGTAAGGTAGCCAATTAGAGGCATAGACACTGACTGCATACTCCTCAACTGCCCAGATTTTCACAGAATTTCCAGATGTGACTCTTTTAGTCTGTTCCTCCAAATTTGTAGTTTTCCAGATTTTTTGTGGCAAATCATTGAGGATTGAATTCATTAAATGACAGGCATTTGAGTTTAACCTCATATCCTTCAGAAAATGCATGGTAATATTTTTTATTCTAGCAACTTTTTAAGTTTATAAGATGCAATATGTAAAATTTCTCCTGATCTTTGGGGCTGTAGCCCCATTCTCTGTGGCTTTGTATGCATTTTGTGCCATGAGACTGACAGCTATGACTGGCATTTAGTAGCAATGTTGTTACATTATGACAGGCCTCTGTACCACATCAAGGTAGCCAGTTCCACAGAGGTACACAAAGACACGCACACTGACTTCCATGCAAAGACACCCACACTGACTGGCAATTAGAAGCAATGTTGTTACATTATGACAAGCTTCTGTACCACATCGGGGTAGCCAGTCCCACAGAAGTAGACAAAGATAAAGACACCCACACTGACTCCCACACAAAGACACCCACACTGACTCTTACACACAGCACAGACAAGACAAGACAAAGACAGCAATACAGCAAGGTTGAACAGAGACACCCACGTAGACTCCCTCACACAGGACAGAATACATTGAGACAGACTCTTGCACATAGGACAGACACCCACACACGATAAGTACAGCATTATAGCAAGACTACAACAGACTATTACATACAGGACAGATACCCACACATGATAATGACAGCACTACAGCAAGACTGAATATTAACACCCACACAGACTCAGAGACACAGGAGAGAGGCACCCACCCCCATAGTACAGAGACAAGACCAGGACAAAACTACTGCAAGACTGAACAGAAACCCACACATGACTAAGGCAGCACTACCACAAAACAGAACTGAGACACCATCCCAAACACAAGATGATGACAGCAATATGGCAAGACTGAAACAAGCAGCATAGATTAACTGACCCCATCACACAAGACAGTTACTGACATGCAGAACAGTCACACTGCAGAGGTACACAAAACAGCTATGGGACAGACATAGAAAAGACTACAGATGCACAAAACATACAAGGGAAAGCCATTGGGATTACATAGCCTGAGGCAGTCTCAAACTCAAACAACCCAAGAGAAAGCCATGAGGATCACTGAGCCTGAGCAGATGACGCAAACCCAAAGAAACACACAAGAGAGCCATGGGGATTACCGAGCCTGAGGCAGACTCAAACCCAAGCACAAGAGTGCAATAGGGATTACTAAGTTTGACAAAGGCAGACAAACCCAAAGAGAAACAGGTGAAGTCAAGAACAGTGTCATTCATCTTCAATGTGCAATTAGCTCTTCAGTTTTTCTGATTGCTGCCAAATTAATCTGTTCTTCCTGTGCTTCTGCCCTAGCCTCCTGATGAGTTCTGATACTGCCAACTGTCCTAGCCTCCTGATGAGTCCTGCTGCTCCCAACTGTCCTGGCCTCATGATGAGTTCTGACACTCCCAACTGTCCTAGCCTCCTGATGCGTCCTGCTGCTCCCAATGAGTCCTGCTGCTCCCAACTGTCCTGGCCTCATGATGAGTCCTGCCACTCCTAGCTGCCTTTGTCTAAGATCCTGCTAGTTTCATCCTTGTTTTGCTACTTGGTCCTACCTGCTGGAGTAAGAAAAAAAATCAGTGAATACACAGTACACTAGCCAAGCCACGCTAAGGTGCTACCTGAAATTTACTGCCTTACAGCATTATAAAAGACTACTGAAAAGGAAATATGAGCACATACCTAGAATGTTACTGGGATCTTAAGAATTTTCTTCTGGACAAAGTATTCAATGAGGTTGCCATGTGATACACTTTGTCCCACTTCATGCTCAATTGAGAGCACAGCTAAGCCTGAAAGTCTCGCCTGACTCATTAACAAACGTAGGTACATCGTTATGAGTTTCAGTTTAGAAAAGCAGCATATATATATATACATATATGTATGTATATGTATATCTGGCAAGTGGTTGCAAAAGAGGAAATTTAACAGTCAGTGGTGATGATTCATCATCAGTCAGTTGTTCTTTCAGACCCTTGCAGTGTTGGAGCAATGTGCAATGTCAAGGCTTTAATATTTGATAAAAATCCAAAGGCCTTATCAAACTCTGAAAGCTGCTCAAACCGATCAGTAAATGATGGGTTTGTTGTGTCCAGCAGTACATTAAAGAACTGTACATGTAGTTTTACCATTGGATCCTGTACAGTCTCACCTTCTCCTTTATAAGATAATAGGATCATAGGAGGTTACTAGGCTAGTGGCCCTGGGACCCTTACAAGCCTAGGCAAGAGTTTATCCCCAAAAAAGAAAATGCAGTCAGCACCTGTCAATGAGGGACACAGGTGGAACCCCTGGGACAAATTTGTGGTTTCCCATCTACTCATCGGGTCTATATTATATCCTCGAACGCTTAAAAAAGCGAACTTATTTTCGCGAAACTGCAAAATATTGAAGCAGCAGAAACTCAATTTTTTTCCTAGGGAAACAATTT
Source organism: Protopterus annectens (assembly GCF_019279795.1). Taxonomy (NCBI): domain Eukaryota; kingdom Metazoa; phylum Chordata; order Ceratodontiformes; family Protopteridae; genus Protopterus; species Protopterus annectens. The sequence goes on from NC_056751.1 coordinate 476,019,904, forward strand.
GGTTGTCTGTTTCTGTTGCTTCACTATTTTCAGTGTTATGGTGGAAAGTTACTGGTCGGATTCAGGTAAGTATACGACTGTGTGGATCTGAGTGTTAGCGTGATTTAGGTGAGTTAGAGTTAGGGTTAGGGCTCGGGTTAGGTGTGTGTGCGATTGAGTGGACATGAGGGTTAGGGCGGATTTAAGTGAGTTAGGGTTAGGGAGCGAGTGAGGTGAGTGTGCAATAGTGACGGACCTTAGGGTTAGGGTTTGGGTTAAGGTAAGTGGGTAGTTAGTGATGTGTGCATAGCTTAGTGTAGGGTTAGGTATCAGATTTTAGGTGTATGTGTGTGGATTTCTGTTTGTTTGGTGTGCTTGTGTTGTGTGTATGTGTTTTGGATCAGCGATTTTTTTCCCTGGGAAAAAAATTGCTGATCTGACAGTTCGAGATTGTAAGCTTTTGCTTAAATTAGGTCGATCAATCAGCGTTCACTTTTTTAAGCATTCGATGATATAATATAGACCCTACTCATCAAGGTTGCACTTGAAGAGGGTTAGCAAGGTGCTCCATTTGAAGTGTATGGAAAGTGTATTCCAGAGACAGGCAGCCTCTAGAAGACAAACCAGTCTCTGCAGCAGGTTTTGTTGATGTCACATATTATATTTAGGCCTTTTGAGCAGGTAATGAAAGAGGAGTTAGACTTATGGATATGGAGCATCTCTAGTAGGGCAGGGTCCGAGATTGCCTTGTAGGTGACACACAGATCACCTCTGAGCAATCTGTTTGATACTGAGTAAAGTAATAGTGATTTGAGCCTGTCTGCCTAGAACAGGTGTTGGAGGCCATGGATTCTCTTTGTGAGGTATTTCAGTGGCCTTTCCATTTGGTGCAGGTGTTTGGAGATACAAAATAGGGCATTATACTCAACTGTTGGCCTAATTGGGGGGGGGGGGGGTACAGGGAGGTAATAACCTCCTTTTTTCTGGATGCAATCCCTTTACTTATGAGATGAACCAAGTAAAGGGCTTTTCTGACCACTGCCGCTAAATGATGATCAAATGTGAGATTGTTGTCAACCTGAGTACCCAGGTCTCTCACCACAGGTTGTGTGCTTAGGGAGGTGCCATTCATGTGATAATCAGTAGGGCCCATGTTTTTGCTGCATGGTATGGTAATACTTTTTTTGCGTTTAATTTAAGGTCATGTCTTTGGCACCAGTAATTTGTTGCTGTGAGACACTCTTGCAGTATGTTAACTTCATTTGGGGGTCAATGACAGCACCCATCTTGCAGTCATCCATAGACTTGGTCAGCCACAGACCTTTTTTCTTTGTCTAGACCTCTGAGAAGTAGATGCCAAACAGTAGGGGGTCCCAGGACAGGTCCCTGGGGAACACCACTAGTGACTGCTCTGCTGTCGGAGGTGGAGGCACCTATTTTGACCTAATGGGTCCTATCAGTGAGCCAGTTGGCCACCCACCTGATGATATAGGGATTTATGCCAAGTTGTGTTAGCTTTTCGATGATGCCTCATGGGGGATTGTGTTATAGGCCTTAGCCAAGTTAAGCTGTATGTACTGAATTTCCCCTCATCCAAGGCCTTGGTGATAGTCTCAAAGAACTCAGCCAGCTTCAACAGGCAAAATCTGCCCTTGATGAATCTGAACTGGGTGGGGTCAAGTGCTTGGAGGCTGCCTATGTCCTTGTATATGAGATCCATAATAATAGGCTCCATGGCTTTACAGATCAGACTTGTCAAGCTAATGGGGCAATAGTTTCCAGAGTCAGTAGTGGCACCACCTTTGTGCAAGGTGATGACAATGGCTGTTCTCCACTCTGCTGGAATGAAGCCTGTTCTTAGGTTGTGGTTGAATAGGGTGCTCGATGGTGAAGCTAGTTCTTGCTGGAGATGGTGCAGAATACAGCCTGGAATACTATTAGGTCCCATGGAAGTTTTGTAATTTGCCTTGGATAGGGCCTTTAACACTTAATCTATGGAGATGTGAGGTGCAAGACAAGCATTGGGGATGTAGAACAGACCTTTGGGGGGATGGGGGGTGAAGTTTTCGCTGAACCTATCTGCTAGCATGTTGAAATACTGTCTCTCTGTAATTCTTCAAGTCCATAGTTGATGCCAGAATTTTGACACATGTAGAAATATCAAGTGATGATTCTGCAGAACTTTGCTTGCACAATTTACCTCTGTTAGTGCATCATACCAAACCACTAAACATACAATTAATTGGTATGGCATAAGTTCCAAGCTCAGTCTCCTTGCTTGTTGATATGTTGCAACATCACTTGTATGTACAGCTTCACCTATCTTGTGTAATGCTTCCATGACTCCCTTCAACTGAAATCTTACCCCCTTGACAGAGTTTAACCTGCGTTACCAGTGAGTCTCTGAAAGTGGCTTCACAGTGAGCCATTTCAAGATCTGCCATTGGCTCATTGATGCTGAACAGAGTACATAAATATTCTGCAGACATCCAAAGAATGACACTGCCTACAGTGATGAATGTGCTTCAACACTAACTATAAGATTTGGACTATGGCAGGCACGTAGCACATATAAAGCCCTTGAATTCATCTGTTTAATCCGGACATGCACTCCAGCTCATTTCCCCGCCATGTTGCTGCCATTGTCGTAACCATGTCCACGACATTCATTATTGTCCAGTTGATGATTTTGCAGAGCCTGAAGAAGGGCTTCCATAAGTCCTGCCTCAGTTGTATCATTTACAGACACAAATCCCAGAATGTGGTCCTCAACTGTGGCTGCAGTCCTTGGAATAACCACATACCTAACTACTACAGTAATTTGCTCTTGATTGCTGATGTCTGGCATGCAATCAAGAATCATGGAAAAATATCTAGCTTCCACCTCCCCTACAATGGTCCATAAAATAGCATTTGCAATCAGCTGGATAATTTAATTTTTTATGTCCTTTCCAAGATAGTGATCCATTACTTCTTTATTCATAATACGACAGAAATGTTCAGCCATAACAGAATCAAACTGCTACAAAAGTTGCACTTGGCCTAAGAAATTGTCATTGCCATAGGTGTACAGGGCATCACTCATACCACAGAATGCCATGTTCCACTCCCCCAAGTATTGGACAATAATTATGATGAGTTCTAACACACTATGCCAGTGAGTTATCTCATTTTCACCCACTGCTTGTCTCTTATCATCCATTGTCTGCCTACTCTTTACAATTATTGTCCAGTTCTAGCCACTTCAGCATGCATGCTGTATGCTCTGGTGCTCGGTCATGGCTGTGTAAAGCTTTAGACATCTCTCTCCATGCTCTGTAACCACCTCACCTGATAGGAGGGTTAGAATATCCAAACAATTTGCATGCAAAGCAAAACAGTGCATGTTTTGAAACTGAATATGTCAACCAAGTGTGTTTTGCCCTCACTCCATTAGGCCTCACATTGAAATAGTTCTCTGATGTAAATCTTTTCTGTGCATTGACTAGGAACTGTGCAACACCATTTGCACAGGTCCATGCTGAATGGCAGCTACCCTAACCCCATCCCTTATCAAGTATGTCCAAGTTTCTAGATCCTCAGAAGATATACTTATATACATGACACTCCCTGCAAGTCATAGGCCACATCTGTCACTACAGAAGTATGGCCTCCTTCTGTGTCAAACTCTGGTGATCCACGCAGCACCTCTAAAGTTGAATCCACATTTTGCTGATATACTTTCCCCCATGGTTATGGCTATAGGTTTACAGGAGGCAGCCTGTGGTGCAGCTGCAACAGAGTGGTCACTTTCTTTTGCAAGGATGCTGGCCTCACAGTGGGTAGGCAGTAATGCAGTGCTATTGTATTATCCTGATGGCAAACTTTTTCCTGAAACTTCCCTCCCTGACCTACAGAAATTTTTTTAATTGGAACCCTGTCTCTTTTTATCATCATTCCTCTGCTGCTGAAGCTTTCTTTTTGCTGCTCCTGACAAATATGTATGCTTTATATCTAACTAAGAATAGAAATAAAGCAGAATTACTATACATGCAGACATTGGCCCTTTTGTCATACTGTTAGTAAAAAGCACTATAGTTCAGGTACATGTTATGTTTTCTTTGACCTATCCAGACTGCATAATGACAAATGTTAGCATCCTGAACACATTCTAAGGATGGTATTTTCCAGTTTACACAGAAACTCCTCCCATGACAATAGTGGAATGTTATCCATCATATTTACTTAAATGGACTCACTGCAGTAAACCCTTAACTTTGACCTGGCCATTGCCATGTGAAATACAAACAACAAGCTAGCCAACTAGTGTAAACAGTAAGTAGCTTAACTGTAGGCACAAGCTACAAACCTACAACCTTTCCCTTAACACACTGACACTTGCCTCCTCTGCTTATATAATACAGTCACTAACTATAAGTCATTATTGTGTTTTACTCTCCATGCAATCTCTACCGTATTGCACTACTGCTTCTACAAAAAAGGAAATAAACCCAAACGCATGGTCTATAACTAGGTAGCACTATATAGGATCATAGGAAGTTACTAGGCTATTGGCCCTAAGGCCCTTACAAGCCTAGCCAAGGATTTAACCCATGTTCCAAGTCAGCACCCTATGCCACTGTCCAGCAGGGACACTAGTGGAATCACACAGGTGCATTTTCTATTCCCCAATCAGTTATCCAGGTTGCGCTTAAAAATGTTTAATGAGGTACTCTGCTTTACGTGGAGAGGCAGTCTGTTCCACAAAAGGAGGGGTCTCTGGGACACAAATCTGTCCCGCCAACAAGTCTTATTGATGTCACAGACCAGGTTGAGGTCGCATGTGCAGGTTAATTGAGTGGAGCTTGATTTGCAGATATGCAGCAGTTCCATCAGGGCGGGGTCTGAGATTGTTTTGTATGCCAGACAGAGGTCATCTCTGAGGAGTCTGTAGGAGATTGAGTAGAGGGACAGGGCTTTTAGCCTATTTGTGTAGGGTAGATGTTTGAGGCCCTGGATTCTCTGGGTGAGGAACCTATGTGGTCTCTCCAGTTGCTGCATGTGCTTTATGAGGTACATGCCAAAAGGGACATTGTATTCAATAATGGGTCTTATAAGGAAAAAATACAGGGATGTTATGACCACCTTGTTCCTGGATGAGATACCCTTACTAATGAGGTGGGCAATGTAGAAAGCTTTCCATGCAATGCAGGCAATATGGTGGTCAAAAGTCAGTTTGCTATCAACCTGGGTGCCCACGTCCCTCATGGCTGATTGATTGTTTAGTACCTTATTATCAATGTAACAATTTGTGGGGACATCATTCTCCCCAAAAGGGATGATGATGCATTTGTTGGCATTCAGTCTGAGGCAATGTTTCTTGCACCTGTCATTTGTTTGGGTGAGACTCTCTTAGAGGTTGAACACCACTAGAGAAATTGATGACAGCACCTAGTTTGCAGTCATCTGCAAACTTGGTCAGCCATAGCCCACTAGATTTGGCATGCAACTCTGAGAAGTATATCCCAAACAGCAGAGGCCCCAAGACCGATCCCTGGGGTATACTGCTTGTTATATGGTCTGTTTTGACTAGGTGGGTTCTATCAGTGAGCACATTTGCTACTCATCTGTAACTTATGGATTGATGCCTAGTTGAGAGAGTTTATCTATTATACCTGATTCGGGAATAGCATCAAAGTCTTTGTGCAGGTCAAGGTCAGCAGGGTGCACCATCTTCCCCTCGTTTATGGCCTTGACGACTGTCTCAAAGAAGTTGATCAAATTTAACAGGCATGTCCTCTCCTTGACAAAACCAAACTGTATGGGATCAAGTGTCAGGAGGATGCCAATGTCCTTATCAATGAGGTCCATGATAATCTTCTCCATGGCCTTGCAGATCAGGCTAGTTACACTGATAGGTTTATAATTTCCCTGGATCAGTGGACACTCCACCTTTGTGCAAAGGGATGACAGAAGCTGTCCTCCACTTGGCTGGGATGAAGCCAGAACTCAGACTTTGGTTGAATAGGGTGCCTAATGGTGCTGCAAGCTCCTGCCTGAGTTCATGTAGGATGCAGGCTAGGATGTATCAGATCCCATGGAGGCTGTATTTTTTGCCTTTGAGAGGGCAGTGATGACTTGCTCCCTAGAGATAATTGGAAGGGGGCAGGTACAGGGGATGTCCTATTTTACTGATGGGGGAGAGAGGTGTAAAGTTTTCACTGAACCTATCTGCCAGTAGGTTGGCTGCATCTACAGCATTTGTGTATGTGGTGTCCTTGACCACCAGTTCTGAACAGATCTGGGTGTTTCCCTTGAGATTGTGGACATAAATGAAGAAGGCCTTATGACTGTCTTTAGTAGATATGGCTAGCTTGGATTCAAAGTTTTCTTTGGAGGATTTCACTAGTGCTCTTATTTGCTTGTTCAGGCTAAGGAGAAATTGCTTCCAACTAAGCACCTGCTCCTTCTTGGTCCTGGAAAGCAATTTTTTCCTTTTATTATAGAGTTTATTTATTGTAGATGTCCACCAGACAGGTTTACTCTTCCTTGAGGAGGATGATTTATTCCTGTCTGGTATTCCTGATTCCATGCAGCTATATAAATGCTCATATAGTACTTTGGTGTAGGTTTGGATATATGTGCCAGTTCCTATGGAGGGGGAGGGGTGTGTGAAGCTATTTATACCTTCCCTCAGGAGGTTGTAATCAGCTTTGGGGAAGTGTTTTTGTTTGACTCTAGCTGGGAGGGGGGGATTGGTGGAGATGGTGACTTTGAAAGTTACTGCTTTGTGGTTGGATCTTACCAGGGATTATGACACTCTAGGGATGCTGCAGTGGTTACTCATGTTGGTTAATACCAAGTCCAAGATATTTTCACCTCTTGTCGGGTGTCAACCAACTAGTCCAAGGCATTTGCATTCATGAAATCAATGAATCTCTGGGCATTTGTGTTTTGGCATGAGTATTTCTTCCAATCTATGGTTGGATAGTTAAAGTCCCCCAGGATCAGAGTAAAAGGTTGAATCTTGATAGATCTGAAGAGCTCTGGATACGTGTAGTAGGCATCTTGAGTCAGAATTGGAGGCCTATTGCTAACCATGATTTGAATAGGAGTCTTGTTAATTGTTAACTGCACGTAGAGTGTTTCCTGTGCATCATACTGTTTCTACAACCTAGAGATGTGTATGTCTTTTATATATATTGCAACTCCACCTCCTATTGTTTTGCTGCCCATGGTTTGGGGTCTGAATGAATGATAAGATGAGTAACCAGGTATGGCTGGGGTGCCCCCTGCAGCTGTGAACTAGATTTCTTTGGCTGCACAAATGTCAGCTTCTTTCAGAGTTAAGAATGGTTGCAATGTGTGCAGTTTCATGTTTAGACTCCTAACATTTAGCAGCATGATCTTTAATTTATGTTTTGATGAAATTTTCATGTTTGTAGTTTTGACCTTATGGAATTGTCTAAAAAAGCACTATGGGGGAGGCAAGAGCCTTTGCCAGGAGCTTGAAGCCCAAGGGAGAGAGATGCAGGTCATCTCTGGCAAAGCATTGTGGTTTGTCAGTCATGGCTGGCAGGTACCGGATCCCCTTGGAATGACGTCAGTTGTTAAAGTCAGACATTTTCTGTTTGCACTGAGGTATCATTCTGGGTGGTGGTAGAATACTGCTTAAGGCTAGGGACATACCTGCCTGGGACACATATTCAGTGAGCTTGATCATGTCTCTCTTCATATAGTCCAGGGAAGTATATCTCAAGTCATTCACTCCAGTATGGATTATGACCGAGTCATAACAGTACCTGTTGAGAGACTTTAGTCATTGGTGATATGGCAGATTGTGGCACCTGACAAAAAAAAACAACCGTGACTTTCTCTTTAGAATACTGTCATTAATTTAATGAGGCTACCAAGAAGCAGTAATAAATATGGCAAACTAAATGCAGTTGAACTCCTAAGCACAAGCAGCAAAATGAAATAGGAAGAGGTATAGTTTTTTTTAGTAGAAAGTGAGGAAGTGAGGAGACAGAAGATAATAAGATAACTCAAGAAGCTAAAGGGTTGGGCCTTTACAAAGGTCTCACTATAAACAGTAGAATGAGCTGATGTAATGTGACTGGGGGAGAGTTCAGTATCAACTTTATACTAGAGGTGGACAAATTAAAGACACCAGGCTTTAGGACCACAACAGCAGCTGGGCATAAAAAACAGTTGCATGGATTAAACAGATATGTAGTAAAAGGGAAGTGCAAAAAACAGTTGAAAATAAGCACTTATTTTTTTCCAATATCACAGCAGAGCAAATGGCAGAAGGCCTACCTCAATGCAGCTTTGAACAGCTTGAGCAAACAAATACAAACTGGTTTTAAACACTGGCTATTAAAGGCAGAGAAACAGAAACCAGCCAAATTATCCAATCAAAATAACACAGTGGTGCAGGAATGCTTCTAGCTAGATCAAACCACACTGATTCTCTCTCTCACAAAGAAACTGCAAAATGCATTCCAGTTAAGTAAAAAAACTGAAGTTGCCACACCAAGAGCTAGACAATTCATGATGCAATACACACCCAGCAAGTGATCAAGTTGATTCCATCTTACACTGAAGGCAGAACTAGAGAAACGAGGAGCAGTAGAGAAACTGCGGCTCAGGCATATAAACCTGAAAAATGGATTAGATTCCAAAAAGTCAAGTAAGTATGACTGCAGGCACAAAAGAATGAGCAACCGAATACCGAAAACCTTTCATAAACACAAGCTATACAGTACAAAGTATTGTACCATAGCCCAAAGAACTGCTGAGTAACAGTAGCTAGCAGGCAAAAACTAATGTAGGCAATAGGCACACATGAAGTGTATTACAAAATACTCACTATTGTACTGCAGGCACAAAGACTCAAGAATGACAAACCAGCAGGCAACAAAACGAGAAAGGCCCAAGTTACAGTTTTAACTTAAATGCCAAACAAGTGTTGGTGAACCTCAGCTTTTTCTACACAATTATCTCCCTTTTATCCCCCCAAACATGTGAAGAGGCACCAAAAGATGTAAAATATTGATGCTACAAGCTGTCTGGAACAGACAACTAAAGTCTGAATGAACAAATGGCTAGGAGGAAAGTCACAAGTTTTAAGGGGAACACACCAAACTATGAAGCAAGAAAAAGGTTATGGAGCAAGAAAGAAATTTCCAAAAACTATTCCTACTTTTATCACAAAAAAAAAAAACAAAATTCAGGAATGCAGTGTCAATGAGAGGCACTGCATGGCATTTACAAGATTTTCATACACTTGCCCACTACCTCTCAAACTCTTGGCACACACTTGAACCAAAATCATTGTTATAACAAAGGGGTAAAATTATGGACTTGCTAGAAAACCTCATTTGTGAGGGATGTAGAAGTGCCAAATATTAGGAGACAGACATTCCCACAACCCCCCCCCTCCCTTAGCACAAGAACTGTGGACAAAAACATAAAGCCAGGGAATGTACCATTCATTATGTGGAGGATATGAAACATGAAGTCTTATCTTTACTAGTAGCTTCAGCCCTCAGCATTGTGCTATGCAATCATTTTGTGAGTGAGAACAGATCAGAAATCAGGAAACCATTCTACAACATTCTCCCAGCACCTACCCCCATCATCACAATAATTCCAGTTGACAAAGCCAAAAATTGCAGATAAAATGCATACGAACAGTTTCAAACAATGCTATGAGAACTTAAAGATACTGGAATAACAGGGTTTGCATTACCATGCAGTAAAATAGTACATTCTGTAGAATTCTCACAGCCACCCCACCCCAGTGTTGCAACAAAATAATGGTAGATGAAGTAAACTGGAAAAATGAGACAAAGGCATAATTAGGGATTTAAAACAATGTTCTTAACCAGAACAGATTTTGCAGGAACATGCATTGCATGAACCTACATTTTTTGATGAGGCAAAGACTAATATTACCAGGCAAACATTTAGACATTGTGCAACATTGTAGCATTCTAGCAGCCCTGCCCCTCTCCTTAACTATCTAGTTAACAATTATAGGCAAACCAAACAGAACGAAGGCATAACAAGGGAGTTTTAAACATGGCCATAAGTCTGGATGAAGCAAAACTAAGACAAAGGGCATTACACTACGGATTTAAAATACTGGGCTTACAAACTAATAACGATGCTAGAATAAGATTTTACAGCAGCATGTGTTGTATGATCTCATATTTTTGTGGAAGAAAAAAAACAACATTTGAACATTGTGCACATTTGCCCAGGCCTCATCAATCTCCAAACCTCTCAGCATAATTCAAACAACCAAAAACTGCAGAATAAGGTGTAACATCAGAGATAGTTTAAAACATTACTATAAACTTAGATAGCAGAACAGTGTTTGCATTAGCATGCATTAAGACATCAGTACATCCTATAGAATTCTTACCCCCCCCCCAAGTCTCGGCACAATAACTATGGATGAAGCAAAAACAAAATAAAGACAAATGTCCTTATACAGTACGTGGCCCCACATTAAAAAAAATTCCAGGCAAACATTGCAACACTGCAACATTCTCACAGGCCCTAAACACACTTCCAACTTTTCAACACATAATTATTGACAACACAAAAAAATTAAACTCCCGGATTCACTAATCTGCCGTGCAGGACCAAACTAGTTCTGCACATAAGCGGCAGTTTAAGAGGAGGATGGCAGCGCGCCATGCATAATAATAAAGGCGTGCCACCAGAGCTCCAAATCCTACACTGAGTGTGGACGAGTGCATGGGGCGTGTCTGAGAGCTAAACACACCCCTGCAAAGAAGAACAGAAGAAAGTGTAAATAAATGAGCGAAACCGCTCATAGGTGTACGCATATCTCCACCAACAGTCCATATGTGTTCAACAGCAACAGTACACTGAAATAAAATGAAGAAACCCTTGCATTTATTTTTTTTTAAACCCCAAGTACAGCTAACAATAGGTGCACGGGTTTGCCCATTATTTAATTATGGTTAAAGCAGCTGAAAAGGCTGAAGAGTATAACAAGGAATATATATGCAAATGAATTAGCACAGCAATAGTGTAGTGGTTAGAGTGTCCACCTAATGAACAGGTATTCCTGGTTCGAGTCCCATAGCAGCCCATATAATTTTCCATGTGAAAACTGTATATGAACATATATTTACATCTTTATGCCGTATAACCTACATCATAACATTTAAATGTGAACTGGAGTACTGCATGAAATACACATGTGAAGTGCAGTGCCATAATGAATAAGGCACTATTAAGCAGGTTTAAGCACAAATAAGCAGTAGTAAGTGTGTCTAAGTGCATTTGTGTGGGGTTAAGCATTGTCTACACAGATTAAGCAAAGTAGAAGCTAACTGAGTGTAAGAAACTGTATCTGGAGGTTAGCAGTGCTTACCGTCGTGCAAACCCACGCATACCCATTTACAACTGCTTTAAAGTGCCTTAATCACTCTGGATCCAACAGGCCATGTTCTGCCCAGCAACAAAATCAACTGCCTCTGCAAGGCTCAAACTCAGAACCCTGTACATTACAGTTATTATAGTTAACCGCCAAGCCATCATAGCAATAGATTTGCATGAGGCATCAGCAAACTAAGTCTCACCACAGGAAAATCAAACCAAACATGTGAACTGCATCTATGTACAGTGTGATGTTGGATAACCTGCCACAGAACATAAATACGTGAACTGGAGTACTGCAGTAAGCATAGATTGGAGGTGTTATCGATTACAGTGTATGTACACATGAATCACAGATATACCAGACACATATATAACCTGTAATGAAGAATAAATCATTGCAAATGGCAAACATAGTGCTAACTAACCATTAAGCAATGCTAACCGAGGCACAGCTCAAGTTAGTAAGTGTAAGCAATGTGAAGGTGAGCCAATTCAATCTACCTCGTGGTATACCTCTTTAAGCAGTGCCAACCTCATGCAAGCAGGTCTGCCCATAGCTTAGCCTTTTCAAAACTGGCCAATAATGGGGAAGTGTGGGAAAATGTCCGTATTTAAACCCCACAGCCAGAAATACTACCCATTACTGGTTGCAGCTCCCTACTGCAGGCAGAATGGCTGGTGTGGGTGAAGGCACTCGATTTAGCGTGCAGCTCTGGGGCATCCAGGAGTCAAAAATCATGGTATGACTATTGGTAAAACAACATGATCAGAGACTACTGCAGGTCCAGTACCAGGGCTTGCAGTATAAAACAGAGGCCTGGGACAGTCTTGCCCATGACCTCACCAATGCCACAGGTATCCTCTGGACTGGTGATCAGGTCAGGTACCACCATGCTGACCTGAAGCGGTGGAGGGGGGATGTACAGGAACAGTGGATCCTGGAGTCTCGGCAGATGCCCAATGCCCCAGGACTGAGTAAATACTCATTCTACTAAGTAGTAAATAATCGCCTAGCTTGTGTATACTATGGATAGGTATGACTAAATATCACTGCATTTCTCTGACAGCTGCAGATGAGTGGGCTGCTAACCAGCAAGCCCATGATGCTAGGCTGCAAAGGCTGTGTCGCAAGGAAGGTTAGTAATCAGTCTACATGTACTGTCATAACAAATAAATATAATAGCCTTAGAAAGTGTTGTACTAGTAGAAATAAATGTGTAATATTTTGTGAATAAAGGTATTACCCCTGGAGTGCTTCTGCTTACTCTTCTCTCATATGTTGGAGTCTTAAGCAGTGTCACCCACACCGTATTATGCAGATAAAATGGATATGAAGTCCTGCATAACAATGTTGGAAGTGCCAAGAGGTCAGTTATATTGTACAAGTTAGGGAGACTTAGATAGAAAACACTAGAAAGCTTTACATCAATTCCCTGATAGCACAGTGTACTGTGATGTTAGCTATAATAGTTTGTCACACACAGCAGGGGTCTTAATCCTGGGAGTGCTACTAAGTTGTATGCATAATCATACCCCACAACTGTACAGATTGTGATACAATGTCCAAATAGAAAGCTGTATGCATACTTACACCCAACAACAGTACAGAATTTGCTACAATGTTTAAAATGTAAGTTGTATGCATATTCATATCACACAATTGTTCCAATCTGTCCAGCATATCCAGATAAATGGCCCATATCACCAGCTTAGTACCCTGTTCCCCTGAAAATCCAGTGTGATGTTCCAAGAAATCTAGGCAGCTGACAATGACATATAATTAATATTCAAACGTGTACATAGTCAGGGAATGTATATGGAAACAAATCTGTCATTCTAGCACCTCACACAAAGTGTATGTCAGCAATACTCAACATATGTTGCATTAGCACGTGCAGCCTGCCACGCCTGTATGAAAGATGTAGGTCAATTATATAATAACTTATAAACATACCAGTGTACAATATAAGGCCATTGTGTAGTGTAATAATACATGTAAGGGAAAGACCACTGCAGTGACTAAGAATGTTGTGTAAACTACAAGGATATATTAGTTGTTAATTGAAATCTCTCTCTCACCCCTACCATATGTGCATAATAACCCAATGATACTCCTCAACGGGTATGTGCACACTCCATACTTTTTTGGGACATATGTCCTAATGGTGTATAAATATTCACATTTGTTTCTATCCATGTGCCATGTGAAAATACACCTATATTGGTGGCCTGTTGCCATCAGTGAAACTTGCTTGCCCCTGTAATGGCCACTGTTGTCCCATATATGCTTGTGTTCTGCTTGCTCTGCAACTGTGTTAAATCTGGTGTGTTGGGTTAATGGGAATACCTATGCATGCTATTATAACTAATCCTGAATGCTGTTGACTGTTACTAACCCATATCTGTCATAAACCTGTGACAACACAGCTCGTCTGGGAAGGCCGGTCCCAGCAGACCCACCAGTCCTACTTCAGCTGGCCATGGCACTGGACACCAGCACATATGGGGCTCAGTTTGGGACCTCCTCCTCTTTGGGCCCTGCACCACCCTAGGGTGAAACCACTGCATGGGATGGGGCTCGCTCCCCCCTCAGAGCGGGTGTGGAAGGGAACCTGTCACCCATCAACAGGTCTGGGCTATAGTGCATAAGGAGCTCAATCTGGAGTATCGAGAGTGGCTATGCCAGCTTGAGGGCCGAGTGGTGCTATTAGAGGGTGATCCTGCCCCTCCTACACAGCCAACAGCACAGCCACCTTCTGGGCCATGGAGGTGCAGTGGTGACTGCCCATGGGTAGGGACCTCAGTCCCACTGTTTCCAGTAGGGAGCTCATGGGCTTGCGACTACCAAACACCCCTCCTCATCCAAGGTGTTTACCCCCCACATGTGTCATATACTGGCCATGTATGCGTCTTGTGTGTTAACCTACCCAACCTACCTCCCCAAATATACCTACTACCACTCCCCAAAATCCCACTTTCACCTGAAAAAAAGAAAAAGGGCAATCTGGTCCCACAAAAAAAATCATGCCCCACACATAGCTGTCCATTTCGTAATCTGGTCTAATTGGCATCGCAATGAGTATATGTCATCCTCACCCCTCTCCCAGGGGTTTGAGGGTCCAAATCTACCTGAAAATATAGTGTATATGCACAGCTGTTGCTGTAGAAGAAATGGGCAGCTATGGACCTTTCCTATACCCTTCCTGCACAAGCCTAGCTATTTCCCCTACTGGCTTTCCCTCTTTGTGCCCTGTTTTTCACCACTGTCCTATCAACCCCTTTTTCTTTTCTTTTAAAGAAATTAGCGCGGGATAAGTGTCAGTAGGCACTGTTAAGCAGCGGTAAGTGGGTTTGCATGGGTTTGCACAAGGATAAGCTACACAGGTTGAGAAATTCGAAGGTAACTGACCATAAGGAAACATAAGCGGCAGTTGGCAGTGCTTACTGTCACACAAACCTGCTTACAACTGCAAACCCGCTTACAACCCCTTAAAAGTGCCTTAATTACTCTGTAGCCAACATCCCTTGTTCTGCCCAGCAACAAAATAAACTACCTCTCCAAGGCCTGGACCCATGACCTTGCACTCCATACACAAAGTGATTTACCACTAAACCATGGCAGATATACATAACCTGATGTTTTCACAAACATATCATGCAGCACAATTAGTCAACAGTACAGGAAAGGTATTATTATCACACCACATAACCTGTTAATGCAAGAAGTCTGGACAAAGTATGCCACACTGTGGGTACAAACAGGGATATATGTCAGCTAATGCTCTGATACACTTAAAATGTTGCTAGTTACACAGTTATATGTATTAGTACAAATATGTAGAAGGGGATGAAGTCTGAAACACAAAGTGTTGCCGCTAGTTACTGACTTCAATGCTGAGATCATCCATGACAATTGGCAAATGAATGAGGAACAGGCCAAAATATGAGCCGAACATGCATGTACATATGGACAGATGGATCCCCTTCTAATGGTCGACATTTCAAAATGTCGACATTCATATGGCTGAGACCATATGATTGACATTTGAAATGTCGACCATGGGGAACCAGCATCACGCTACAGTGCGGAATGGAAAGATTTCCACTTCTGCACTGTAGTGCAATCTCGGAGTTGGTATAAGTTACAGGGGGGTGTGGGGGGTGGATCCCCCCATGGGGGTGCAGGGGGAGCATTAAGGTAAGTTTGTGTTTTGTGTTTTACTTGTATGGTCGAAATTTCAAATGTCGATCATATGGTCGCAGCCATATGAAAGTCGACATTTTGAAATTTCGGCCATATCAAGTAGACAGATATATATCTGTAAATGTAGACAGATAGCTATATGTAGATATATATTAATGTATGACTCACAAATAACCATATAACATCAAGTGTATATAGATACAATACATATGTTCATATGTATATATATATATATATATATATATATATATGTGTGTGTGTGTATATATATATATATATATATATATATATATATATATATATATATGTATATACAGATGTATATTGATCACTATAAGTAAAAAACTAAGAGCTCTCATAAAATCATCCAAAGCAAATTTCGAGAGAAAAATAGCTAAAGACTCAAAAGACAATCATAAGGCCTTCTTTAGCTATGTTAGAAACCTGGGAGGAAACTCCCAGATATGCTCAGAACTAGTTCAAAATGATGTGAAGATTACTGATCCTACAGACATTGCCAACATACTGGCTGACAGGTTCAGTGCAAACTTCTCCCTCCCCAAAGGAGAGATATCTATACCAAATGATTGCAGCCCCCAAACATCTCCAGCCCAAGTGAGAACTGCTCTCCAAAGCAAAAACACAGCATCCATGGGACCTGATGGTGTCCCGGCTGTGTGCTCCACGAACTCAATGAGGAATTAAACCCACAGCTAGGACAGCTGTTTAATCAAAGTCTTACCTCTGGATACGTACCCAGGGAGTGGCGCACTGCAACTGTGGTCCCACTTCACAAAGGCGGTGCCTCCACCGACCCTGGAAATTACCGCCCATTAGCTTGACAAGCCTTATCTGCAAAGCCATGGAGAGGATCATAATGGACCTCATAAATAAAGACATAGGAATTTGCAGACTTTGGATCCAACCCAGTTTGGCTTTGTCAAAGGCAGATCATGCCTTTTAAACTTGGTTGACTTTTTGAAACAGTCACCAAAGCCATTGATGAGGAAAGGCAGTCCATACAGCCTACCTCGATCTGGCTAAGGCCTTGATACAATACCCCACTCGGGTATCATTGAAAAACTCATCAGCTTAAATGTTAACCCATACATCACAAGATGGGTTGCAAACTGGCTGAGTGACAGAACCCACAGGGTCAGAGTTGCTGGCGCCATGTCAGACTCAAAGCCTGTCACAAGTGGTGTCCCACAGGGCTCAGTCCTGGGCCCACTCTTGTTTGGCATCTACTTTTCCAGTACAAGCAAACACAGGAGGGTATGGCTGACAAAGTTTGCAGATGACTGCAAACTGGGCCATAGTAGAAAACACATCTGACACAGATATCCTTCAGAAGGGTCTCACAGAAATGGATAACTGGTGCCAGAGCCACGGCCTAAAGTTAAATGCCAAAAATGCATAGTCATACCCTTCGAAAAACAAGGTTACCCCTAGCTACCAAATAGGTGGCAATCCACTGAGCACAGAAGAAGTTATCAGGGACCTGGGGACCCAGGTTGATAGTAGTCTGTCATTCGACACCCATGTAGCTAAAGTAGTTAGGAAGACCTTCTACATTGCCCACCTTATCATGAAGGGATTCTCATCTAGATCAAGGGAGGTCATAGTCTCCCTTTACTCATCACTCATCAGACCAATGGTTGAGTACAATGCCCCATTCGGAATGTATCTGACCCGACACTTGCAGCAGCTGGAGAGGCCACAAAAGTTCCTCACCAAAAGGATAAAGGGTCTCAAACATCTGTCCTATGCTGCCCGACTGAAAGAACTCCAGCTCTATTCAGTCGCCACCGCTTGCTCAGAGGTGACCTTTGCCTAACATACAAGGCCATGTCAAACCCAGATTTGATGAATATGCTTCACCTCAAAAAATCTAGATCCATCAGAGCCACAAGGGCAGGAGACTTAAACCTCGACATGGCTATTAATAGGACGTGCTGGAGGGATAGATTCATCACCCAAAGACTCCCTATGCTGTGGAAAAAAATCCCGGTACATGTGAGGCAGAGCACCTCGCTGGCCTTGTTCAAGAGAAATCTTGACCAATGGATGGGAGATCGCAGATATACCCCATAGATTACCTCAGTGTCACTGCTCGACAGAGGCACAGCAAAATAATGGGTATAGTTCCCCATACTAAAGGGGTGGCGTAAGCCAAAAAACGATGGGCTAGGCTTGTAAATGCCCTCGGGCAGATAGCCTAGTATGAACCTATGAACCTATGAACCTATATATCTATAGATACACACATATATATATATATATATATATATATATATATATATATATATATATATATATATACACATTATAGCCATATAAGATATATATAGGTACATACACATATACACAAACAAAAGGTATCAGTAGCCATACATATGTAGAAGCAGTGTGGAAGTACTGGGTGCAAAGTATATCCCTCAGCCACAAGCCCTTCAACTGGTACCTGTGAAATGTGCAGTGTGGCAACCATTCCCACCAATGAGAATACTGACATTAAACATATACCCACCCACAATTCAAAGGACATGACACGACACACAGGTATGCATACACAGATAACCTTTATTCCTGTACTATACAATAATGTCTCCCAGTACTGACACCACATAAGGTTTGAAATATGTAATCAGTCATGAATGCAAGGCCCACACAACGCAGTAGATGCAAGCAATGTGTATATATACCATACTATGCTGTCCAGGCCAAGGCCTTCAATTAGTACAACAGTAGAAATAGGGAAATAGGTTTTGCCTTTAGAATACGTAACAATCAACAATTACAGAGGTAGTTCAGCAGCCTCCAATTACACAATATAGTCAAGCCCTAAGGAGAAAAGTAGCACTTGTGTTAATGTCATAGTATCTTGTACATAACATTGCTTAACCTAACATCTCACTATCACACTGAATGACCCTCATCTTGGCAGTTATATCCCTGAAAAGTGCCATAGCCTAGGTTACTGGCATAGAAAAGGCTATACAAGGGCAAGGAACACTGTGTACCACTGTGTACCACACACTTACTTCTGGAATGTACAAGGGCACATATGTGTTCTCCAACTGTTGCCCCTATATATATATATATATATATATATATATATATATGGACCTGGCCCAACAGTTGGTGTGGGAATCCATGACATGACTGGGATGATAGCAGTAATGCTATTGGTAAATAATGATAGGCAATCACCTAACAACCCTTCCTGTATCACAGCAGGACAAAGACTGGCATATATGTGGAGGACTGAGACAGGAGCATAGGGCCATATTTGCATTATTGCTGTTACACACCCTGGAAATTGCCGGTATTACAGGCTTTGTTGCAGTATACCCTTATGCAGGGATATGACATTGAAATACAAATGGATGTAGCTGTGTACTGATAGCACTCAACAGACAAAACCTAGCAGACAATCCTCCTGGTATCATACAGATAGGCTCACAGTTGAGAGCAATGCAGAAAGACAACATTCCATGAAAAAGTACCATGTACACAGAAACCCTGTAAGAACAGCAAGACACATTGCACACAACAACACTACTCACGCTGTCTGTAGTTCTGGAACCTTACCCAAATTTGGATTTGCCCTATGTCTGCAGGTTCTGCTGTAAGAGGTATTGCTACCTGCTGTCTGTAACGCTGATGTCCACACACAGGAAGGATGTCATCCATACTGCAAAGGTGAAGGGACAACACACACAGAAGGCAGTACTTTATAGTACAGGGTTGCCATGACAGTGGTTATCTGAGGTACTACACAGCAGGCTGCATGCAATTAACAACTGGTGGACACTGACTGGTTCAGAGGCCACCACCTGATCATGTGCAATACCAACAAAAGCATGCTGCAATCTATTCATACCAGCTCATTCACTCTACTGGAGAAACAGAGAGAGAGAGGAAAAATAAACCTTCAAGAAAGTTCACAAAGCTCAAGGTTGTGTTACAGTGGAAACAACATAACAGGTATGTGAAACAGGTATGCATTTACTCGCATGTAGTACATGAAATAGAATAATAGGATGTATACTGTGAAAGGATGTGTATGTGCCATCAGTACTTGTTCCTGTAATGATGTTGTGCTCAACAACTGCACTGGACAGTAGTGTCAGTCCTTGTGGGTAGTGGGACATATCTGGCAAATGTGCAGACCAGCAGTAAATGGCAAAGATGTGACCCATGATATCGCTGTTCTGTAAATTACTGTGGCCAACGGCTGATGGGGCCATTAATGCTGCCATGATAGACACATGGGTGAGAGACCACACCACCTGCAGGACAGTCATGTTAAAGTGTAGCATAGCATGCCCAACTGCCATAGCAGTATAATATGCTTATCTAATGTTTGTCACCGTATATAATGTTAGTCTGTGTTCACATGTGACACCTGTCTGTGTTGCAGCAAGGCTGAACAGTTCAGCTGCGAAGTAAAGAGGGTACATGAGTGTGGTCCAGATGGTGGTGTGCACCCCATATACAGATACATATGTGTGTGATATATATTCACAGCTGTGTATGTGTACAGAACCTCAGACAGTTAGACATTCATATAGGTATATAAACAACACAAAATATCTACACATATATGCACATATGTATATATATATATATATATATATATATATATATATATATATATACACACACACACACACACACACACACACACACACACACACACACACATATATATATATATATATATATGCATACATATATATATATATATATATATATATATATATATATATATATATATATATGCGTGTGTGTATATATATATATATATATATATATATATATATATATATATATATGTATATACATGTCAATACATTTCCCCTGCCATGACATTAATGAGAGAACATCACACATCAATACACAACATACCTACACACCAGTACATGGCTGCAAGATGGATTGTGGAGTGAGGTGTGTAACCCATGTTGGGGACACATTGCAATTGTATGAGATGGTGGGATATGTATGTTGGTGAAGGATATTAGGCGCATATTGGTATGTAGGTCTGGTTGAGTGACAAACAAGACAGCATACAGGGCTGGTATATGACACATGTGGTGGTTAAACACTGTGGACGGGTAGTTGCATTTGGAATGTGGATGCCATTGAGCCCCCACATGGGAACAAAGGGAACATGGTGCCCACCCATGGACAGTCACAACAGCATCGACATGGACATAAAGGTGCCTGGGCTGTGCGCTGGGCAGGAGGGACACGCATGTCGAACCTTGTGTATGTGTACTGCATGCCTCCAGGTGATGTAGCACATACCCCATGTTTCTGTGGATCTCACTATGCACAATACCAGTGACCTAACTGGGTGACAGACACATGTCTACGTGTGCTCCATGGGGGGACACCATCCCCTGAGGTGGTTCCACATGAAGGTAGTGATGGAACAGTAGATAATGAGGTTCCATGGTGGGCCATGGATGTGATGTGGACTGGTAACATGGGCACATTAGGTTGGAGTGGTGTTCCTGCTGGCAAATAACCCCTACACATACTGGTGTGTAACTGTCATGGAACATATGTGGGCTGTAATAGTCCACACAATCCAAGAACATGTCCAACAACATGCATAGATATCCCCAATACCACAGAATGGCAGATGTGTAGCAATCACATAGCAGGTCTACCACATGCATATGTGGAAACATAGTGGCAGTGACAATGGCACACAGGTGAAATACCCTGTAACAGCCCTGCAACTCTAGTGTCCCCACAGGGAGCATGTCTATAACTGCATAGCAGAAAGTGTTATACAATACACTATATGGCCCAATGGTACACATACCACTAGCATAGTGTGAACATTATGTTGGAGCTGATATGGTGGCTGGAGACTGATTTGTGTATTGTAATATGGTAAACTTGACATATGAGTTGCTCAGACATGTTTCCATCATTATGTCTTTCAGGGAATATGGCACACCCGAGGAACCCTGCCTACAGTGCTGCTGAGGAGGAGATTATCATCACCAGCATCATCCAAAACTATCAGCTGTTGTTCTCACAGAGAAGCCAAGACCAGCAGGAGAGAACAGCCATGTGGACTGATGTGGTCAACAGGTTGAATGAGGTGGGGATGCACAGCCATACTTATGAGCAGGTCCGCCACCATTGTGGTGACCTGCTCTGGCAAGTACATTGTTGTGCCGCTGCCATGCAAGGTGACCACCTTGCAACAGGGTGGGGCCATAACATCCATCCCCATTTCACCAGAGTGGAGGAGGTGCTCATCAGCCTGGTAGCACCTGCCTGCCTGCAAGAGCTCCAGACTTATACAGTCATGGAGGTGGGTGCTACTCACACACCACACATTGAGCATGCAGGTAAGGTTCCAGAGCATATCAGTAGACAACTGTATTGTATGCACCTGTACAGGTAGACCATGCATATGTGAGATGTGGGGTATGTTGCTGTGTAGTACCTATAAGCAGTAATGCATAAACTGTAGTACTGTGGACTTCAGTTGTTGTTGCACTGTAATATTGCAGCCACCCTCTAGCAATGCCACAGCTGTGGCCACTGACATCAACTCTATCCCATCTCAATGTAGGTACCTCTGGGATACCTGCAAGGCAGCAGCCGTATGCCGGTGAGTATGGTTTAAGGTTATGCTTGGCAATGTCATAGCTAAGGTGTAGGCCATGTACACATCTAACACACCTACCCATAATGCATGCTGTACATGCACTGACACAGCACACACTTCACTAATGGGATTACCAGCCTCAAACACATGCAATACACAGTCCATCTCAGACAACTGTGGCTACACTCCAGTGCACACTGCCCAGGCACAGCTGACATCTGCCCAACATACACAGTTATGTCATACACAGAGCAGTTGAACATGCTACATATAATGACATCCCACTCCCTCTGCTAACACACGCTCCAGGGTTGTACACCTAATCAACACATTACACAGAACATACTAGAGGGATAGGGCCCTGTCCTGGGGAATCCCCACACTCTGGAATGGACTACCCATACATGTCAGGCAATGCTACTCATTGTCCCTCTTTACAGAAACACTTGGCAATTGGATGGGGAATGGGGAATAGAGCCTGGGTAGCATGTCTGTGCCACATCCTGACAGGGTCACAGGGGAATAACATTAGTGGGTGGTGCATGGCTGGGAACCCCTGCGGCAAGGCTTATGTAGGCCACAGGACCAATAGACCAGTACTCACCTATGAACCTATGTGTACCACAGGCAACATCAACCAGGGCCCAGTCATGGTCAATAATGGTCTCTACACTCACCATAGGTACAGTACATTGTGTCTCAGGTCAGTCTAATGGTAGTCTACCACTCATACATGCACCACTGATGATGACATATGTGAATACACATCAAACATTCAATAAACACATGTCCACATGTGATCCAGGAACACACAGAGGCTGTGAGCAGCAGCAGAAACACAACTGACACACAGATACACATCCTGCAATGGTGTTTACACCCATAAGTTATGGTGTACAGTACATGCCAGGGTGCTGAACAGATGCACAACAATGCTGTGGACATGGATGCAGTGAGTTCCAGGGGGAGCGCCATCACCTACAAACAGAAGCCATGCATCACAGCCATGTATAATGTTGGTAACGGGGATTGACTACAGTTGCACTGCATGCTGTTGAGCCCCACATGTCTTGCATGCTGACCTGTATAATTACAGGTATGTGTGTGATACTGCTTGCTATTGTGTGTGTTATGGGGTTGCGGGAGCTGTCTGTAGGTCCTGTCTGGTGGAGTGTATGGGTTGGCATGTATGTTGACTGCATGTGTGTATGTCTGTGTGTGTGGCCATGTCTGTACACGTGTGTGTGTGTGTGTGTGTGTGTGTGTGTGTGTGTGTGTGTGTGTGTGTGTGTGTGTGTGTGTGTGTGTGTGTGTGTGTGTGTACTGTTTAGCGGTGTTGTACAGGTCTTACAGTCTGTTCCCTGTTTTCCCTTCACATGTGGTGAGGTGGGGCTGTGCCCCCCCACAGGGAATCTGATGTCACTGATACAGACAGTGACCATGAAGATAGGTGTGTTGAGGCACAGGAAGGGTCATCAGGGGCTGCCGCTGTGCCACCAATTGACAACCCTCACACATCCACACCATCCACACACACAGTCACACTGCCTCTACACAGCTCATCACCTTTGGCCCTAGCTGAGGGACAGCCTATGGTTGGCATTGGCCAGGACAGTGTGGTATCTATGGCATGTGTGTCAGGACACAGCAGCCATAGCCAGATGTCTGGTGGGGTATCACACAGGGAGATGTGTAGGTGTGCTCGTAGGAGCACTGCTGGTCATCATGCCCCTGGCAGACGTGCCACATCTGTTACAACCACATGCATGTTCCAGACTGTCATGGAGGCACAGGCATGAATGGAATGGTACACCAGGCAGGGTCTAAGGGTGCAGATGGCTCATCACAAATCTGTAACTGACAGCATCCATGACTTAGCAGGTGCCATCTGTGATTAAACCGAGGTCATGGATATACGGCGGGGTGAGACATTGGAACTCATCCAAAATGTCATGTCCATGCATCAAGACAGGATGGGATGGTTGCAACATCCACGTGGATGTATGCCAGCAACACGAGCAGCTGGAAGTCACTGTGGACGTCTAACCAGTCACAGCCACTCCCGTAGTGGCAGTACCAGCTCCAGCACTGTGGGGGACTGTCCACAGACCATCATAGCAGACCAAGTGCACATGACCCTGGCAAGTGGACATCTGTCAAACTCAGGGGACAGTACTCGGTCTGGCTCTGTACCTGATATTGCCTGTAGCACCCCTGCCAGGCACAGGTCCCATGTCTGTGGCCAGAGATGGTGAACTGCAAACCCTGCCAGGTACAGTCTGCAGCTGTCCCACAATTCCCTGTATAGGGCAGCCACATGGAGGAACAGTGTGCATGCAGACACACACACATAAACAACTAACCTAGGGCAACCACATACCTGCACATACGATATCATCAGTGGCCCATAACAATACTCAGCCCCCTCACACACACACATGTTGTCAATTGTATGGCTCAGCCTAGGCCTCTGACAAACCAACAACACACCCTGTGCATATGATAATATCTGTGCCACTCCCTGACATCTGTAACATCGATGCAGGGACAGGCTAACATGGTTCTGATGCACAGGGTGACTTTACAACAGTGTTACAATGGAATGATGTATAGCATTTTGTCATCAGTAAAGTGAAATGGTAATATCTTGGAAGGTGTAGCTGTGCAGCCATGATGCATCATAGCTGTAATTAACAATGTTGTATTGCTGTCACCAGTATCTGTTCTGATTGTGCTGTGTTTGTCCATGTGCCACATGGCTGATGGGTGTAGTGGTGTCAGCAGGCCTTCTGCAGTGGACACCAGTAAATGCAGTGGGTGGTACACATGCCATGGCTGGGTACAACACACAGTGCCTTTGGTTTGGATGCAGTACAGGCACAGGACTGTACACATGGAGGTATGTCCCCGTGCAAGTAACACATCTGTTGCACATGTAATCCCACGAAGCCAGGATAGGCACAACCACACAGTGCTATATATGCAGTCTGCAATGTGGATAACATTGAACATGCTAAAAGCAGAGTGTATGTCCCTCTCCCCACTCTGCTGTGATCCTCACCTAAGTAACATGTTTGTGCCAATGCCGGTGGCATAGCCCTACCCTTAGGAGGGTGTGAGGAGCTCAATTACTGTGAATGGTGTAAACAACAACTAACAACCTGATTACATACACTGTACTGTATTACAGACAGCTATGTGGGGGGAATGATGCAACAGTACCTGCAATAATGGCAGTCGTGTCCACAACAGCCACACCCAGTGAGTTACAGCAGCCCCAGTAGTGCTGCTCACCTCAACAATGTGGAGGAGGGCATTGACACATCTATGGCCTGTGAAGGACTGTATCTCCATGGGATGGCACCTTGCCATGTTGGCATATGCCAAGCAGTCCTGGTGGTAACATATTCTGTGAATGGAGGTAGATCCCATAACAACTACACACATTCCTACAAGTGGGATGGTGTACAAAAGCCCGCTATGATCTACATAGGCATTATGCACCTCCTAACCCTCATCTACACCTGTCATGACTGGGTTAAGGAGGTATACCAGGTTCAGGTTGTATTCTCTGCATTTGACAAGTCCAACATTGGCGGGGCCCCATGTGTTGAGATAACCAATGACATTAGCCATGGATTCATTGTTGATATGTTACATGTCCCTGCAGACCAAGGTCATCAGGCTACTGGGTGGTAGTTCCCAGCTGACATGGTGGGTTTGTGGATGTCCCTGCCAACACTGGTGAATCCATTGTCAGGTGTAGGGCTATTGGATTGTATGAGGGATCCCAGCTACTTACTGCACCTGCCCAGGGGGGGGGGGTTCCTCCAAGCATGACATGTCACTTGACTGTACTGCATGATATGTTAGTAATGCCAGCCTTACATCCTACAGGTGGGATGGAGTACTGTTAACATATACTGCCCTTGTCATGTAGGGTCCTGCTTATGGGATCTGCTAAGGCTGGTATTGTATTGCAGGCCACATGTATTTGGCTCTGGGGGGAATACCTGTCCATGCCAGATGTATGTTGTTTTGGTCTCAATCCCATCAATGGTGCATGTGGACATATATGTTGTGGTTACATTCCCAGTTCCATCTACAGATGTATGTCCATATATACCTATATTGATATATATGTGTTCACCTTTGACAGGGGGAACAATCATTCCTTCGAACAGCCTTTTCTGCAAACCAAAAGGACTAACCCGTCATTTCATACTGCACCACAGTTAAAAGAACTGCAGTTCTAAAGGCACCTTTGCTGACTCTCGAACTGCAAGTTGGAATACATATCGTAATGGTGGGGGGCATGACTCCCTGCACCCCCCTACAAACTCCTAGTGTGCACTACAGTAGGGATAGGCAATTATTCCCCATCGCCATGATAGTGGCATCCACAACCAAATTGCCTAATCTGCAATGAGTGAAAGCATAGTGACATTCGCTCGTTGCACATTCGATGCATGTATTGTAAGATTGTGCAATGTTGAGAACATACTTTTGGCCTTCCAGCTTCCGGACAGATAGATTTCTCCCTTTGAAAGGTGAGCCATATATATGCTGACATATATGCATTCCTAGTGCTGTATATATGTGGACATGTGGATATATACATATATATATATATATATATATATATATATATATATATATATATATATGGCTGTATGCATATTTATGTATATATGTATTTACTGGCTTACATATTATATATATATATATATATATATATATATATATATATATACATATATATATATATGTGATATCCATTTAAAGATGAAGATATATATATATATATACATATATATATATATATATATATATATATATATATATATATATACATACACACACAAATACATCTACATGGTGGAATACATTCCCTGTAGTGTTGTATACCTGGGCTGGATGATATGTATGTAAAAACATCATAATTATGCATATCTCCCATGGCTTAGTGGTAAATCACTTTCTGTATGACATGCAAGGTCCTGGTTACGAGCCTTGCTGGAGCTGTTTATTTTGTTGCTGGGCAGAGCACACTAACCTGCTTACAACTGCTTTATGGTGCCTTAATCACTCTCTATCCAACGGGCCGTGTTCTGGCCAGCAACAAATTAAACAGCTCTTGCAAGGCTCCTGCACACCCTAGACAAACCAATGTACCACTA
This sequence comes from Protopterus annectens, assembly GCF_019279795.1. Lineage (NCBI taxonomy): Eukaryota > Metazoa > Chordata > Ceratodontiformes > Protopteridae > Protopterus > Protopterus annectens. The sequence goes on from NC_056751.1 coordinate 476,047,313, forward strand.
AGCCATGACAGGTACAGTTATTCAATGTTTCAGAAACATATCAGCCAGCCCTGCCATGCAACAGTACAGAGAATGTATACCAACATCTAGATGTCTGCGTGTGTAACTATAGTGCAACCTTAACAGATACAACATACCACATATGTATAGATACACATATATTCAAATATATATGTTGTTTTACTAACTCTATATACATATATATATATCACTATCGATGCACATATAGCTATATATCTGTTAGCAGATAAATATATCTATATAGGTATATATGGCCATACATCTGTAGATAGCAATTGCAGATTAACAAATACACCTATGTCCACATGCACCGTTAATGGGGTTGAGAGGCCCCATACACTATACGTCTTGTACAAATAGGCATCCCCACACAGCCAAACACATGCACCCTGCAATACACTACCAAGTACAGTCTGCCTCTCACAGGACATGTAATATGTGGAAGCCTTCAATGTTCCCAGGATACAGATACACAGACACATATATGCAGATACAAATAAATATATATATATATATATATATATATATATATATATATATACATATATATATATACATGTGACTACACATGCACATGCAGTTATATGTACAGTAAGATACATATGTAGGAGGTGCACACAATATGGAACAGCCACTATGCCTACAGTTAACACCTGCACAACTGGACACTGTATGGGCTACACATACTAATGCCAATCATTGCCTGCAACATGTACCCATAGAAAGGTCATAGGAAAGACACCACGCACAAGTTTGCAGAAATGGGACTCCTTTAATTGTGTACCATAACAGTCTTATATGCATTATCATATAGCAGTTCAAATACTGACAAGCATATAAACGGAGTATTGCAACTGTAAAACAGTTACACTTATACAGTAGTCTGGAAAGGTCCACAACTGTTGCAGTCTAAGCCAAGCCCTTCAGAATGTACAATAGTGCTGACAGACTGGGCCACACGGTACCACACAATCAACAGTATGTACTGCAGGTGTGTAGTTCAGCAGCCTCTATCTACACTGTACAAACTCCATAGGAGGTAAAGACGTTTTTTGATCAAATGGGTTGTACCCAGAACATAACAAGGCATAACGCACAGCACAGTCTGTATGGCAGGAGGCAGTAGGCTTGCAGTACCCCAAGTCATGTAAGTAATGTCAATATAGGTGGAGTATAAGGTACTTTACATCAACATACCTTGTGGCAGCTCACCCCTGATACCCCCACATTTGTAACAGCCTAGGTCATTTATGGTGCTCCCCACCTGGACTCAATAATACAAGACCATATACCACTGTTACATACACTGGCCTCTGCAGTGCATAAGGGCGCACATGTGTTGTGTAGGTGACGCCCATAAATATATGGCCCCAGCCCCACTGTATGTCTGGGGATACAACAGCAGTGGAGTAATGGCAGCAATGGCAGTGTGATATACTCACAGCCCACTACAGAACAACCCCCAACAGCATGACATATGTGCACAGCTTGGTATGTAGATGGGGGACAGAGACTGGAATATGTGGAACACTGTTGCCATACACTAAGCAAGGTGCTGGTGTTACATGATAGTCTGGGAATTGAGGTTAGATATAGACATGGATGTAGCCATGTACTGATAGCACGCAACACACACACTGCCAGTGTCATATCTGACACAGGGCCTGTGTGGTGGATGAACAACACATGATTGGCATACCTCTTCCCCAGCAAGATGTTAGGCCCATAGTAGTGAGCTATGCAGACAAACTGCATTCCAAGGTACAGTAGTATGTATACACACACACACACACACACACACACACACACACACACACACACACACACACACACACACACACCCTGTAACACCAGTACTATGCAAAGCATTACACAACTCTACCCACAGTCTGTATGTAGTTCCTGAACCTCCTACAAATATGTGTCCGCTCTGAGTGTGCAGGTTCTCCTGTAAGAGATATTGCTACCTGCTGCCTGTATCACTGATGCTCACACACAAGATGGATGTCCATCACACAGGAAATGTAAAGGGACAACTGCCACATGCTGTAGGGAGTTATAGTGGGTGTTTCCATGACAGCGGTAATTCAATGTATACACGTGTAATTATATATATATATATATATATATATATATATATATATATATATATATATATATATATATATATATATCTATGGCTATCTGGATAAATATATTTACATATATTTCCACCATATGTCCTGGACATGGAGTGTAGCCATACACCAGCCCCTACAGTTCCACAGTAGTAGTGCTAGGGGATGACAGCTATGTATAGCAGGTATATTACTAGACTGTCATTGGGGTTGCCTTCACAGACATGGTGTGTGTGGATGCTGACATCTGCTTATAACATGTGTGCCATTGGCTACTGACAGACATCCTAAGGAAATCATTGTAAGGTACCGCTGCTAGCATGTAATGCCCCTGTGGAGTGCAGCAGAGATATTGGCCACTATATGTGGAACTTCGGACACACCCAGTACAATCCAGAGGTATACACATGATCCCTTAGTGCACCACATGTGTACCAGGCCTGACAATATGGATGTAGACAGCCATGTAGATGGGTATAACACATAACGACTGGTATACATTTGGCACTATAGGTGTTAGAGTCACACACTCCTGTCTGGCCTGACACATAATGACTGCTGGTACAGGGGTGCCATGGAAACATACCACCCACTAGATATTGACATACATCTGTACAGCATCCCACTGCTCTGTCTGACATACATAACATTTCAGGGAGGTCCAGCAGCAGTACATCTGGCGAGTATCTGCACATAACATCCCACTGGTTAAGTACACTAAGCTGCTAGGCATGTAAAGTACAGTTGTGTACACTTTAATGTACATGTTCGAGTGTATTCACTGTTGCAGTCATTACATCAGGGTAATCTGCTTGCAGGTTGTCCTCAGTCGGCCTGATTAACAAAGTCTTGGGTCCTGCATTGGTTGCTGTCCCTTCTTCCATGACATCAGTTCATCAGGGGTACAAAACATGCAGCTGATGCCATTACATCTGTTTTTCTTGCCCCAGATGTCAGGTGCCCCCCTAATGGGAAGCAATTAAACATAAAAACACAAAGGTATACCGCCAACAAAAAAGCAAATACACCAAAAAGGCTTTTAAGCATAGTAAAGGAAAGTAGAGGTATAAACAAAAGAAGTTAGGGGGTAGGAGGGAGGGTAACCAGTACTACAACAGTGAATACACTCAAACATCTACATTTATGGTAAGTGTACACAACTGTACTATGTTCTTCGTGTTTCACTGTTGCAGTCATTACATTTGGGTAGATTTCCAAAGCTATGGTTGGGAGGAGGAGTTTAGATAGCATTAGGGCCAGCTATGAGGCCCTGCAAGACTGCAGTGGCAAAGCCAGCTCTGGATTTAGAGAAAATTGGCAAAAGATAATGCTTGGTGAAAGTATGTACAGAACTCCAGGTAGCAGCTTCTAGGATGTCCGTGGTAGGAATGCCTCTGAGAAAGGCTGTAAAAGTAGATGCAGCCCTGGTGGAGTGAGGTCTGATCCCCTGGGGATAGGTTTTCCATGGTGCTTATAGCAGAAATGAATGCAATGGCTTATCCATTTAGAAATGGTTTGTTTTGAAATAGCCTTCCCCTCTGTCCCTGCAGCAAATGCTACCAGCAGTTGTTCAGATTTTCTTTGAGGTTTAGTCCTGTCCAAGTAGAATCTAAGTTGTCTGTGCACATCCAAGGAATGCAGTATCCATTCCCCTTTGTTCTGTGGATTGGGAAAGAAGGTTGGCAAATGAATGGACTGATTAAGAGCCACACCGGATACCACCTTGGGCATAAAGGATGGATTGGTTCTGAGTGAACCCTGTCTGCATGAAAGATGATGAAAGGCTCCACTGTCATAAGGGCCTGTAATTCAGATACCCTTATAGCTGAAGTGATTGCTAAAAGGAAAACTGTTTTCCAATAAATAAATTTTAGGTCTGCAGTAGCAGCTAGCTCAAAAGGAGGTAGAGTGAGTTTCTCCAATGCAAAGTTAAGGTCCCAGGCTGGGTTTGGAGCTCTCCTGGGTGGTCTCAAATTTGTGGCCCCTCTGAGGAACAGCTTCAGCAGTGGATGAGAGAAGAAGAGAGGTTCCATGTTATAATGAGCTGAAATAGCTGGGGTATGGATTTTAATGGAAGAAAAAGACAGGCCCTTGTGAAGCATCTCAGTTAAGTATTGTAAAATCTGAGGTAAATTGGGCAATGCTGTGCTCATCCCTTGAGATTGGTTCCAGGCACAGAATCTTTTCCATTTTTCAGCATAAGATTTTCTAGTACCAGACCTACTTGCCTCTAAGATGACATCCATCACAGGTTTGCTGCGGGATGGTAAGAGAGAGTTTAAGTAATTAGCCAGGCTACAAGGTTCAGTGTTGGACGTTGATGGTGCAGAATCTGGTTCTCCTGCTGAGCCAGCAGGGAAGGACTCTGAGACAGGTGCCATGGAGATAACCATGGCACACTGCGCAGGAGGGGGAACCAGTGTTGGTGCGGCCAGTCTGGAGCAATCAAAATCATCCTTGGTTTGTCCTGTTTGATTTTTAGTAGTACTTTGAAGAGCAGAGGCAGTGGGGGGAAGGCATAGACTGATAGTTTTTTCCAGCTGAAGGAAAGAGCATCCACTTTCCAGGCTTGTTTGTGAGGAGTCCTTGTGCAAAATTTGTCCAATTGATAGTTCTGGTGGGAGGCAAACAGGTCTATACCTGGGCTCCCCCATTCGCTTATCAACATGTTGAAAATCCTTGGTTCCAGTTTCCAATCATGTGGGTCCATGAGGTTTCTGCTTAGTCAGTCTTCCAGTGTATTTGATTTTCCTGGCAGGAATTAAGCTTGTAGGTGCACTTGGTATCTCAAGGCTGTGTTCCACAATGCCATGGCTAGTCTGCAGAGGGGGTAGGAATGTGTACCCCCCTGCTTTTTTATGTACCACATAACTGTGATGTTGTTCGGCTTTACCATTAGTTGTCCTGGAAGAATGTAGTCCTTGAAGGCTGTCAGTGCATTCTGTATGGCTAACATTTCTTTTTGATTGATCTGCAGGTGCATTTGACTTGGGTTCCATTTGCTCTGAATGCACTTCCCTGCCAGGTGTGCCCCCCATGCATAGTCTGATGCATCTGTTGTTAGGGTTTGGGTGGCAGGGGGTGGTGAGAAAGGTAGTCCCTTGTTTTGGTTGCAGGCCTCTGCCCACCAAAGGAACTCTAGGCGTAGGCAAGGTATGATAGGAATCATTGTTTCTAGGCTGTGAGAATGTTGACTCCATAGGCTTTTTAGTTACCACTGTAGTTTCCTCATATGCAGTCTTGCATATGGAATTAGAAGAATGCAGGAGGCCATGAACCCCAAGGCTTGCAGTATTTGTCTTGCAGATAGCAGGGTTTTTGTGGCCACTTGTTTGAAGTAGGTTGTCAAATGAAGTTGCTTTTCTGGCATGAGGTAAGCCATCTGGAAAGTTGTATTCAAGCTTGCTCCCAGTAATGTAATTTGCTGACAGGGTACCAGTTGTGATTTCTTTTCATTTATGGTGTACCCCAGCCAAGTTAGAATCCTTTTTACAAAGGCCAAATTATTCAAAAGTATGCCCTGGCTTTCTGCCTGAATTAGACAATCGTCCAGGTATGGGTATATTTGAATACTTTTTTGCCTGCAAAATGCAGTAACTAGAGCTAGGCACTTTGTGAAAACCCTGGATGCAGTAGATAAGCCAAAGGGCAGTTCAGATAACTGATAATGCATGCAGCCTGCTTTGAAGCATAGGTATCTTCTGCAAGATTCCCTAATTGGGATGTGCAGGTATGCTTCTTTCAAATCTAGTGTTGCCAACCATGCGTCTTTGCCTAGCATAGGAAGTAATTGGTGAAGAGTCAGCATCTTAAATTTTGGAATCTCCAGAAAGGTATTTAGAGTAGACAGGTCCAGGATAGGACACCATGATTTGTCTTTTCTGGGTACGAGGAAAAGTCTCAAGTAGAAACCTTGTCCCTTTTCTTCTTCTGGTACCAGTTGAATAGCCCCCATGCTTAAGAGAGAAAGCACTTGTTTTTGGGGCTCTGCCCACTGATTTGGGGTAGGCCCAGCCACCCACTTGGCATTGGCAACATGTGGAAGTGAAATCTTTATCCCTGGGACACTATATTTAAAACCCATTTGTCCTGGGTAATGAGTTCCCAGTTCTTTGCATGAAGAGCAGTCTTTCCCCCCAAAGGGGCAGTCAGAAGATAAGTGCTTGGAAATTTTAAAAGGAAGTCATTGAGACAGTTTACCATAGGGGGGAGTTTTATTATTCCCAGACTTGGAAGTGGAGGCCCCCCACTACTTAGTTCTGTGAGTCCCCTGGGACTGAAACCTGGGGTTTTTTGCTGTGTCTGGGTTTGGCTTGAGAAGACCTGGAAGGGGCTTGAAAGGACTAATTCTTAGAGGGACAGTGCCTACTAAATCTAGGAGGCTGAACTTGTAAGAAATCTTTAACAGTTTGCATAGATTTAGCTTTATCTTCCATCTTTTTAAGAACTTCTTCAGCCGTGTTGCCAAACAGGCAGTCCTGATTTAAAGGAGCATCTAACAATTTAGCTTTAACATGATCAGGCAAATATTTCTCCTTAAGCCAAGCATGCCATCTAAGCACAGACCCAGTAACAGTAGCCCTGCAGGAGGCCTCTAATTAATCAAATCCACATTGCAAAGTATGTTTTCCAACTTGTTCAGCAGAATGCATTAAATCCTGTAAGTATTTTCCACACAGTCAGGAATCAGCATAATTTTCTGTTTAAGCAGTCCAATAACATGTTGCTGATATTTTAACATTTGAAATTGGCAGTTTAAAGCTCTAACAGCCAAGGCTGCTTAAGTGTAAACCTTTTTACCCCATCTATCCAGCACCCTGGAATCTCTATCAGAAGGGGTAGGATTTTTAGCAGTAGAAACCTTAAAGCCCTTGGGCCCCTGTTAAATAGTCTCTGGATCTGCAATAGGATTTTTGAAAAGGAACTTGTGGGACTCAGGGACCCTGTAGTATCTGTCAGGTTTACTGGGAGCAGGAGGCAGGGAATCAGGGGCCAAACTGGATTCCGAGAAAGCATAATCAACATTATCTAGTACAGGAGGAATAGCCAAAGGCCTATGCTGAGGTAGGAGAAGGAAATCCCTAAGCCTCTTTTTTGAATCAGAAAATTCCTGCCTTTCCCAGTGAAAATTCTCCCTTAGAGTATGTGAGGTTTCCCCAAAAGAGAAATTCTCAGGAGGGGAAGCAGAGGGAATAGAGTCCTCTGCATCAGAATCCGCATAAGTAGGTAAGGACAAATCCAGGTCATCAGTCAGGAAAAAAAAAGAATCCTGATCAGAAGATTCATAATCAAGCTCAGTCCTAGGCCTGTTAGAAAGGGGAGGGGTTGGCTACCCCTGATTAGAGTTTTAAGATCTTCAGCCATTTCTATAATTTGTTGTTTAGGCATAGAGGCCTGAGCATGTGGCCTGGGCATCGTTTTTTTAGGCATGGATCAAGATTTAGGCCTTAGTAATGAAAGAGGCGTTGATTTAATATGCAAGTCCGTAGGCCTGAATACACCATCAGAAGCCAGTGCCTACACAGCGGCTCCAGACCCATCCAAGGTAGAGACATCTGCAGTTTCCATAGTTGAAGCATCTTGTGGCATACCGGACTCCGAATGAGTCTCATTAGAGGACTGCGAATCAGAAGTAGTGGGTAACAGGGGTTGCAAAAGCTCCTCGCTGAGTATCAGCAAACTGGCAACTGGCTTAGGAGAAGCGTCATCGGCAGTTTTGGACCTCGGCGGCCTGTCTTTGTCTTTATCTTTGCATTTTTTTGGAATTCCAGTAGTCGGATGGCTAACCGATGACATTTCTGGATAATTAAACTGAGAACCAAAATATTTAGTGGCAAAAATATACTGCCAATGGATAGTGAGCTGATTAAATAAAGCACAAAACTGACAGCAAGGTACATCGTGGTCAGGGCCTAGGCAAGGAATACAGTACGAATGAAAATCTTTATGAGGTATTTGCTTTCCACAAGTAATGCAATTATTAACTTTTACTGACATCGGTAAGGAGCAAGAAAATGTTTCTCCAACAGGGTACTTAGCTTTTAGTTGAAGACTTCGGTTCTGAAACTCGAAAATGAAAATTTCAGGAGTCGGCCGACCGGCACTTGTGAACTGCTTCTGCTTCGGGCACCACATGGCAAGAAAGATTGGTGCAATGGTGTCAGCTGCATGTTTTATACCCCTGATGATCTGACGTCATGGAAGAAGGGACAGCAACCGATGCAGGACCCAAGACTTTGTTAATCAGGCCGACTGAGGGCAACCTGCAAGCAGATCACCCTCATGTAATGACTGCAACTGTGAAACATGAAGAACATCAATGCACTGTGCAGGCTACAGGCAGACTGGCACAACACCGGCCTACATCTCGTATGGGATAATGCACATGTACCTGCATATATAGCAGGCTCGACAGCCATGTCACAGCACAGGGTAAGATACACCTGTGTGACAGTGCATAACCCCAACCAATGTGAACACAGCCACAGCCACATGTGGTAAGCTAGCATAATATTACAGTATATGGACTATCTGTTCTACACCATCCTCATATGTGCCACTCACAGAATGACCCTACATATACTAGGTGGCTACATAGTCTGCCATGATGGCTGTCTGTGGTATGGGACAATGGGGCATGTGTGCATATCGCCCTAAAAACATGTACGGCAAAATGGTACCGTACAGTGGGGCAGCATGTAACATCTGAGAGAAGGGGATCTAGAACAATGACATCTACCACAGTCTGTACACAGGCTGAGGTACATATTATACACTGCCGACATTCACCATCACTACTCAGACATCAGTACTGTACAATCATCCACAGAATGTCCAGCTTATGTCATGAAATATAACCACTATTGTACATGACATGTGTAGCAATCTGATATATATCACTGGCCTGTTTTCAGATATGATGACAGTATTTATGGTTTATAGCACATATGCACCACTTCATGCACGCCATATGTACAAAGGTTGACAGAGGTGTGGCTGACAGCATATATACAGGGCCAGTATAGACATGTTACTGTGATAACCCCATATAAGTTCCACTGTGACAGGGTTTGTTGTGACATATGTCCTATGAGGGATATGAAGTCAGTAACTGTCATGGCCTTCACCATCTACAGACTGCAATCCTCACACTACCCTCTGCATTCCATGGATTGATGCACTGCAGCTAACACATGAAACCATAGGCACAACACTGCCCAGTCTGCAGATGACCCTGCAGATGGGGATTCCTCATATACATGGAACTGACATGGGAGGTATTGCAACATGTACGACAGGTATATCCAGACAAACACTGTTAAACCAACATTACTTCAAATGCAGTATAGCAACACTTACAGTCTGTAGTCAGGTCAGGCACATCCCTCTCCTGTTGGTTGCCCTCTTTCCACAGTATATGTTGTTAGAGGTTAATCCCCAATCCATCTGGGATGCTGCTTGCTAAACATCAAATCTAGTTCCTGCTCACAGTGACTGCAAAGGCCCAACACCACCATGATGTTCCTATGTATTGGAGTGTGTTTCCATGCAATTGGCTGTTCCACGTGCAATCAGCTAGGGGAGGGCTGCAATTCATGCAGAGGCCATCAGCTGATCATGAGCATCACGTAATATACACTTGCTTAAGCAAGGCAGGTGTGGGTCTCCACATCCACCAGAGAAGGAGTGGAGGCAGACAGATGCAGATACATGTCAGGGAGGGGTGGGAGGGTAAAACTGAAGCATGTTTGTGTAACACACTTACCAGCAGAGGGTATCAACCCCCCAACAACTATGTAATACTAGCACAGTTCAATGCAGTTAGTGGATGCACCACATGGATTACCTGATATGGAGCACTCAGAACATATATGTCAGGGTGAGTGACATCTGCAACAGGGATATGGTAGATATACGGTAGGTGTCGTACACGTGCCTGTCTGCATGAACATGTGCCAGCATCAACACAGGCACACTCATACAGGGATGCACACACATTGACATACTTGGCAGGGCCAGGAGTGCAATTCATCAGTAGTGGGATTGCCAAAACACATCAATGTGCAGGTATCACATGTACCACACGGGTCATATGGAGGCTGTATAGGCAAAGAGTATGAGGAGATGTCAGACTTCAGACAGCATGCTTCAGTATGCCCTGGAGGGTTGTAGTGAGTGTGGATGTGGACATACGCACCATACAACACACACACACACACACACACACACACACACACACACACACACACACACACACACACACACACACACACACACACACACACACACACACGTACACACAGGGTGCCAGTTCTGACATGCATGGATGCATGCCTACACGGGTGTGTGGTGGTCAACTGTGCCAGCAGGCTGTACAAGGGTAGGCAAGTGGGTATACCATGGCATCAGGCCACATGACAATGGTCTGCATTGTGGCACAGGGCTGTAGTTACTGCATTTGTCCACACAGGTGGGTATTTCTTCCCCCATCCAGTCAGCTGGGTGACTATTGTGTGTGACCAATGCTGTACACCACATGGCATGTATGTGTTCCTTAGTCCATGACATGGATGGTGTCTGGGATTTGCACACCTCCCACATGCATGTACAATGACATGTGGAACTGTACCTGGGGTGTCTGGCCCATGTTGTGAACACAGCTTATCATCAGTTTTGCCAGTCTTGCCCAGCTGTGGCAGGAACTGGTAATGCGCAACAGGTTTGCCTTTACCTACACTGATAGCATGCCAATAGTATTCCTTGATTTCAGTGTCATCTGTCCATAAAGGGCATGTTGTCAGGCATGGTATGTCCATTGTGATTCACATGTAGAAGCACCACAGGTGGTGCAGGTGTCCATTGGGGAACATGGTGGAGGTGCACTGTCTGCATGTAAGTGCATATTGGACAGATGGCCAGGGAGACATGTCCTCTTTAGCCCACTGCTATCACTGCATAGTTACTATCAATGGCCAATATGCAGTGTACTAACAACATATTGGCTGTTGCCTAGGCATGTGTATACATATGACACATGGGTTGAGTGTGTGCTCTGGGTAATAGTGTGGTTGCTAATTTGGATTGGCTGGCTTGATGTCACATGTATGGGTATGGCTTTGCACCCCAGCCTCCCAGCTAATTTACATCTGTTACCCCTGTATGGTTGACATTGTGATATATAGCAGGGCCATCATAAAAGTAATGAGCAAAACCCCCTCCACATTGGCCACATACTCACCTCTACACAGGATACGAGTTACACACACACACACACCCACACACACACACACACACACACACACACACACACACACACACACACACACACACACACACACACCTGTCCTGAGTGTTGAACCCCTACCTTACTAGTTTATTACACTACAGCACTATGCAGTTATAGTACGCGCCACGGACATTACTGGAACACTTTTTCCCCAAAGGTGTATTTCACAGTGACTGACAGCAGGATTACCAAAGTAGGGCATTTCATCTGTACTGTGAGTGAATAGCCTAAAATGCATTGCTCCCTACACAAACGGTGAGACACACATAAAACATTCACAACTGTCATGTGTGGGTAGAGAACCCCTGCCAATGTTTATATTACACTACAGCATGGAGCAGTTATAGATTGCACCACAGGGATTACAGGGAACTTTCTCCTCAAAGTAGTATTTCACAATGAATGACATCAGCAGGATTGGCAACATGGGGCATTTGAATTGTACTGCATGTGAGTAGCCTATGATGCATTGCGCCATACACAGACATTGAAACACATGCAAAACATCCAGAACTGCCATGGGTGGTGATGAAACCCTACCACAGTTCTAAATCACAATACGGCAGTACACAGTTACAGGCCACGCTACAGCCATTACTGGGCTAAGCTTTCCCCAGCAGAGTATTTCTAGGTGAGTGACATCAGCAGCTTTGCCAACATTGGGTATATGAATTCTAAGGAGTGTGTGTGACCTATAAAGCATTGTCTGTCACTCAGTCATGAGCAAAGACACACAGATATTCACACACAATTGCCAAGACTGAGGTTAGAACACCTACCTAACTACTTTATCACACTACAGCAGTGTGCCTAGCACAGCACAGCTCTTTAAGCAGTCAAACACACATGCAAACATTCACGCACAATTGCCAGGTCTGGGGTTAGAACACCTATCTAACTACTTTATCACACTACAGCAGTGTGCAGTTACAGGACATGCTATGGAGATTACTAGGCTATGATTTCCCCAGAGGTGTATTTCTAGGTGAGTGACATCAGCAGCCTTGCCAAAGTTGAGTATGTGTATTGCACGGGGTGTGAGTGCCCTAAGAAGCATTGCTCTCTACACAGTCAAACACACACACAAGCCAAGTCTGGGATTAGAACACCTACCTAACTACTTTATTACACTACAGCAGTACACTGTTACAAGACAAGCTATGGAGATTACTGAACTATGATTTCCCCAGTGGTGTATTTCTAGGTGCATGACATCAGCAGTCTTGCCAATATTGTGTATATGAACTGTACTGAGTGTGAGTAGCCTAGAAAGCATTTCTCTCTACACAGGCAGAGACCAAGACACGTACATATACACACACTGACACAGTTGCCAAGTCTGGGGTTAGGACTACTACCTAACTAGTTTATCAGTACAGCAGTACACAGTTATGGCGCACATAATGGGGATTACTGAGCTACACCTTCCCCAAGGGTGCATTTCACATTGGAAGACCTCAGCAGGCTTGTCATGATACTGCTATGGGGAGGGCGATGTGTGCATGGGCCGTAACCCATTCATGTAGGGGTTGACATGCCACAGCAGGCACACATGGGGTCATATGCCAAAGGTACGTGTATACAGCTTCCAGATGACCACTTCCTTGTGCAGTCATGTTGCACAGCTGGCACATGCAACACACCATCATGCTGACAGATACTGGTGGCTAGTCTCTGCAGTGAGTGACACCTGCACTTCATGTGATTGGGGCTCATTGACTGTGTGCTTTGTGGGACAGGCCCAGATGGCTCCTTGTCACAATCACCCTCTTCAACACATCTATGTCCATCTACCTTTGGCTTATTATAGTGTGTTTTCCTTACATATATATCTGTATTCCTATCCACTGTGTGTGCAAGGCAGGAGTGGTGCATACTGACATGTGTCTGCACTAAGAACTGCAACTGCCAGATATGTCTGGTCTGTTGTTGTTTGCTGACATGGCCTTCATGTGTTTAAGAGTGTGTGAGCATGCCCAATATGGCCATCTATATTGCATGTGTGGATCAAGTCCAGGTGGTTTGTACTGCAGTGCTTACCTTTGTGTTGTACACTGACAGGTAGCATGCTGTGTCTGCAGGGTATACATCAGTCATTTGGCATTGACTGTTGCTACATTTCTGCATAGCAGGCGGGGACAGCTGACTGTTTCCAAATTTTTACACAGGGGTGGGGGGCACACCTGACTTACTATAAGTGTACATAGGATGGTGGGGCACACCTTACACTTTTACACAGTTGCTTGGACTGTACTGGTATGTCAGGTACACCATTTCAGTCTGTAGTCTTACCTATTGTGCTGGATAGAGGCATACCAGTGTACTACAGATCATAGCTTTCACTACCTACAAATTAGTTTCTGACTTCCTAGCCATCACAGCTTACATACAACTGGCTAGCCTGCTGTAGTTTGTCTGTGTAGGGCTGGGGTAGGGGTTACCCATGGGGTACATTCAGAGGTCGTAATACAGCATTTGTTTGTGTTTGTCTACACCTATCCTACTGGCTGTGACTGTTGTTGGGTATGTGCCCCCCCCGATAGGCATGTGTGAGTCACTTACATTGTGGGTGTCCCAGTATTGAGGGTGGTGCTGCAGGGCTGCCTATGTTGGATGCACATAGTACAATCCTTATACATGGTTGAGCACAGGTAGTGTCATGTTTGGCATCCCTTTTACTGTATGTGTGAGTTGGAGAGAGGTGTCATTCCCTGGGTCCCTACTGTGTCAGTGCATGTGCTATGCATTGCCTCTTTGCCAAGGTGATGGCATACTGTGCATGCCTCCTTCTGCCTACTGGGGCAGGCTCAGGTTGTTCCTCCTCAAAGTCACTTTGCACCTGTGCAGGCCTTGGCACTGGTGGGGGGCTGTGTGGCTCTGCCCCATGCTGTTCCTGCTGCAGCTGTTTCCGCAGGATCATATTAGTGTAGCATGGCACATAAAAGGACAATTTGGCTACATGTAGTTGGTGAGTACTGCAAGGCTCCACCGGATGTGTCCAGGCACCGGAACCATGACTTGAGCATCCAAAACTCATGCTCTATTATGATTCGTTTTTGTGTGTGTGCATCATTATGGAGTTCTTGTTCGGGTGCATGTGCATTTCTGATGGGTGTCATCAGCCATGGCTCCAGTGCATATCCAGCAACTCCCACTAGGTGAACATGTGGGATGTCCCCATTGGAAAATGTCTGGTATAGCTGCATCAGATGCCAGATATGGGAATTGTGGTAGCTTCCAGGGCAGCCAGCACACCTTCATTATTTTGCCCTGGGCATCACACACGACCTGGCAGTTGATGGAGGGGAAGCCCTTGTGGTTGATGTAGAGCCTATCCCACTCACCTGGTGGTGCTTTAATGCATATGCGCATGCAGTTTATTTCACCCACTACCTCAGGGTATTCTGCTATTTGGTGGAAAAGATGTATATTGCTGGCCAACGCCTCACAGGTGATGGAGAAATATACATGCTCATTGACATGTGCTGACATGGCATCCAGGAACTGGTGGAGTACCCTGGATGCTGATGCTTAGGAAATCACCATCATATCCCTAGTTGGCCTTTAGAAGGTACCTGTAGCTAGTATTCTTAGGCCTACACATACATTGGTATCCAATGGGATGCATTCCCCTCTGTTGGTTCTGTGTGTCAGGCGTGGCCGGCACAGCTCAACAATATGCTGTAGGAGGTCCCTGTCCACCCTATAGCACTCCACTATCTCCAGCTCATGTAGCCCTTGGTAGGTTACCCTGGGTTTGTACACTCTTCTCCATCTCTTCACTGTGGGTTGCTTAGCAGCATTCACATCCTCACCACCCTCAGCTTCTTGCACATGCTGGTTTATGATAGCAGAAGCAGCCCCTAATATTTTTTCTCTTGCTTTCATTTTGTAAAATTTCCCCATTCGTATACACAGGTGGTGCAGAGTTTTGGGGAAAAACAACAAGGAAAGGTGTTTGCATAGTTTATAGTGGTGTGCTGGGCTGGTCTGCTGCCTGTGTAATTGGCTGATTCTGATACATTTCACCTGTCAGCTAAGCTAGTTCTCCTTGATTACCTTCCTACTGCTGTTTTTCCTTACCATTGCCTCCCTGTTTAAGCCTAGGGGCGCGCCGTGCAAACGGAGTGCTCAAATGTGCACAGAGCTGCTTTTTCCTGGTTTAACTTCCTTTTTTTCCCTGTACAACCTGGTGCCTGGCGCGCACACCCACTTACACGTTGTAGAGAGTGCTAGGCAGGTTTAGACACACCCCTAGCTTAGCTGTGCTACGCTAGGAGCAATCCCAAACCACAGGTCTTCAATCCACTTACAGTATGCCTGACACACACCCCCATGATGTCACCTATATCCTAGTCTTGCACCCAGCTATTTATACTCTTACACTCTTGGGACCTGCCTCACACCCTGGGAAAATCTGGGATTCACTAACCTTTCCCTCATTTGCATAGGATTGCCTGCTAATGCATAGTTACATGTCCCCCACTGAGCATCCCCCCTTAGCAACCATTATTCACTGGCCAGGTTGTCTTCTGACTTCCATTGACTTGCATGGCAGAATACTGATTTTAGTTAGAATGCTTATTTTAGGTTTATTTTATTATTTTCCCCCCGATCTCGTTTGCACGTCACTGCCCTATGCTTAACCAGGCGAGATCGGCGATAAGAAAATTAAAAGTTATTTATTTTTTCTTTAACTGTTTGCAATGCCAATGGCCTTCTACTTGGACACTGGCATGCTTCCACAATGATATGCAGCCTTTATTTGGTGCTGTCATTGCTCCGTATTGTAGATTGCAGAAATGTACTCGGTTACTAACCGAGTACACTTCTGCACACTGCACTTGTCCTGCATGGACGGCTGCCAGCTTCCTGAATCACATATTACCCTCATTTGCATGTTTTTCACCTGCAAATGAGGGTAATTTGCATACTGGAGCTCAGTCCGTGCAGGATTAGCCTAAGAACTCACGTGCACGTCCTGGGAGCTCGTTCCTGGATCGCACGTCAGCCATATTGCCAAAAATAGCTCTTAAACTAATCCTGCACATTATAAAGGGCTTCGTAAATCCGAGGGAAAGTCATTGCATCAGTGTATTAAACACTGGTGGTGTACACAATACTAGTGCAACAGGGTCAGCATTAGTATACATCCAAACATCTATACCTTCTGCAACATTCTCACAGCCGCTAACCACCTTCCCAACATTAGGCACTTTAAACAAGGCACTTATGAATTAAAAATGGTAGAACACTTTACAGTACCATGCATTGTGTGAACCCACATTCTGGATGAGGGAACCGAAAATACCAGGCAAACGTAACTGTGTATTAGCATGCATTACTACATTAGTACATTCTGTAGAATGCTCACAGCACATAAGCCCTAATGTCTCAGCACAATTCTGGATGAAGTGGTAAAACAAGACAAAAGTGTAACAGTAACAATGTGCAAGTCATTGCATGGCTTGAGTTTAACAAAAACAAAAATGCAAGGCAAGCACTTGAGCACTGTGCAACATTCTCACAACCCTTAGCCACGCTGCCAACCTCTCAACAGAACTACGGAAAAAGAAAATAATTGTCAGAGAACAAAGTCATAGCATTAGGGATAGTTATAAACATTACTGGTATAAACAATACTAACATAACAGGGTTTGCAGTAATGTACATGCAAGCATCTATACATTCTGCAACATTCTCACAGCCACTAAACCCCCCCCCCCCCCAACCTCTCAGCACAATTCTGGACAAAGGAAAAGTTATAGAACAAAGCTGTAGCATCAGGGATAGTTGTAAACGTTGCTCATATACATAAATACTGGCATAACAGGGCTTGTATCTGACACAAAAAAAAACATCTGTACCATCTACAGCATTCTCACTGCTGCTATCCTCCTCATATCAAATTTTCAGCACAATTAGACAAATCAAAAATAAGTTAATGAACATTCTTGTGCATAACTGACTCCCCACCCCCCCCATCAGCTTAGCACAAGAACTCTGCACAAAAAAGTAATGCAATCATCTCCCTAGATTACTTCACCCCCCACCACATGACTACATATGGACATTATAGAGAACCCTCTCTTTCTCAATCTATTAGAAAAATTATGGACAAATGTAAAACAGTGGGACAACCGCAGCCCTCAACCCCTGCCCCAAACGTCTTAGCACAAGAATACTGGACAAAAGTAAAATACTGGTACAACCACAGTCCCCCCCCCCAATCCTCTTAGCACAGGAATTCTGGACAAAAGTAAAATAGCCTATCAACAAATTAGGAACAAAGTACCAAATAAACCAAGACAAAGAGCTATTACACCAACTTACAGTGGAAACGTAAATCCACAAAAATTCTGGACAATTCACAACATCCTTCAACCCGGCAAAACTTCCTCAACCCTCCTTTCTAATATACCCAAAAGCAAAGCTACCATTGCAGAACACTATCAAATATCTCACTGAAAGCATTTTATCTCTGACCAAAAACAACAAACCACCCAACATCAATTGGCATCTCACCCAACAATAGTAGCTTAACATTCTCTTTCCAGTCCATCTCCACAAAGACCATTGAAAAACTTGTAAAAAACTCAAACCTACTGCAAATACAGCTGGTAATCTACCAGCAGAATTTCAAAAAATAGCAGCCGAAGCCATTTCTTACCCTATCGAAATACTTAATACACCCATTACTGAGACATATGTCCCAATCACCTGGAAAATATCCCACATTATACCCTTGCACAAAGGTGGAAACTCAACAGAACTTACAACCTCAATACCACCACCTTCCTAGCATACCAAATCCGAAAGGATAATGACACTACACTTGTGCCGCATATACCATACAACAGCTCATGTCCCATTCTAGGATGAAATAAGCCAATCTTTATCACTTACCCCATACTCCTAAAAAATATTCACTTAGACATCACTTCACAAGACTGCCTACCTATCCATAGTCTAGCAAACTCTGTAATATACTTTTCTTCTCTCTGTCCCATAATTTTCCCTCCTTTTCATCACCCCTATCCCTCTCTCTCTCTCCACCTCATTATACAGCATAAATATACAGCATAGATACTACCTGTAAAAATAATGAGCTTACTCTATGTCTTGCCCCCAACAGCTAACTCACATGCTCTCCTCCTAACCAACTGGCAATCAAAATTAAATGTATATATACCTCACATTGCCTTATATTGTCCCTTGTAAAAACAGGTAAACCATACTTATTTACATATTTCTACCACTTATGTACTAAGATAAGTAAAATATAACAGATAAGTATCTTTCTATAAATTGATTTGTTGCCTTCACAAATGTGTTACTATATGGAGCTTTTACCCCCAGGCTTCCACTGAAAATGGGTTCTATCCCAGTCAGACTATCCAGTAAACAAATGTAAAATAAAATGCTACATAAAAGTAAAATAAAACTGGTACAACCACAGCCCCTCACCCCCCAATTCTCTTAGCACAAGAATGCTACATAAAAGTAAAATAAAATGGGAACAGCCACAGCCCCTCACAGCCCCATCCTCTTAGCACAAGAAATATGCACAAAAATAATGCAATCATCTCCCTAGGTTACCCCCCCCAACAAAAACTGAAGTTAAAACTAAACCCAAAAACTTACCTTTTATGCTGTTAGCAGAAGCCTGCTTCCAATTCTCTGCTCCCTTTTCACGACTGAAGACTGACCTGCTCTGCTTATTTTCCCCCCAGACCACTGCAGTCCTTTTTAAATTGCCCCTAAAAGGACAGTTTTCCGGACTTTTTAGAAATTGCCCTTAAAAGAACACTTTAAAATGGTGTTCTCCAATGACCATGACCTCTCCTAAGGCTTGAATCAACTGTTGATCCATTCTCTGTCCTTATGCTGATCCAAACCCTATTCGAGCTGCCATTGGCTAAAAGGAAAACTCCTCTGTTTAAAAACAATAGAAGTAATCCTTATTAGTCACACATCTTTTTAAAGGCAGTTTATACAGGAAGTGTTTTGCAATGGAGCAAGAATATGATTTTTAGTAATTAGTTCAAAGCACAATTATCCTTTATTTATTGATTTGTTGTTTGGGTTCTGATAACAGAACTCTCAGCTGTCCATATTTTGGAATGAAGTTCTATTTACAGGCTTAATTTCACCCACACAAATTTTCAAATCCCCCTTGTCACTTGTGATTTTTGAAACTGTCTAGTACATAGAAAACCATACTACATGACCAACATTGTAGTGGTAAAAATAATTTAAATAAGGAGGACAAAAATCCTACATCTCCCTTTTATTGAAGCAAAACTAAATGACCTTATGTGGTAGAATTTTGCAATATAGTTCATTAAAGTCTGCAAATTTTACACTCTCTCTTTGATAATGCAGTGGTGGATCCAAGAATTCACAAAACTGGGGGGGGGGGGGCAGTCTAGAAAGTAAGCTACTGGAGGGGTTGTTCTGGAAAGTAGACAAAATGGGGTGTAGGGCTGTGGCAAAGTAGACTATATGGGGACTACTCTGATAGCAGGTGTGAAAATAAAACAATATATATTCAGTTGCCCATCACTGTGGTGTAACTATTGGCAGTTTACTCCAATCCAATACATAGATTTACTGTCAGTAACAGCTGTTTCATTGCAGGCCTGGGACAGAAGTTTGGTCACTTATGCAAAGTTACACTCCTGAAGATGAGGTGACCATAACAAACACAATAACAAATGTAAGCTATTTTATATGTAAGTAATCTGAGTGCAAACACTGAAATGCTTCAATTAAGTGAAACCAAACCAGGCAGTTAAGCAAATGTTAGAAAATAAAAAAGTCACAGAAAGTAAATTCTCAGTTCAGTTATATGCACATTATGAAATCAAATGTAACCACTGTATCATTTCAAAAGGAGAAATTAACCCAAAATCCACTTACTATCATGAAACACATATTTAAATAGAAACCAGAAGGACAGGTTGTTGGATAAATCACCAAGGTTCTCTTTAAATGTGTAGAAAATTATTACTGAACAAAGCAGATTTCATCAGAAGAATATAAAATCAACAATAATGCCCTTTTTATGTTTCATAGTGACTTTGTTACTTTTAGGTTTAAAGGCAAAGGACCGGTTACATCTAGAATTTTAATGTTCATTTTTTATATTTTAACATACTAAAATAAGGCATAGATATTTTTGTAAATAAATCCATGCCATTTTTCTGTCTGAATTAATACCAGCATTATTTTTGGTAAACTTTTTTCATTTTACTCTGAAGAGAAACAAAAGCTTACACCTGTTTCATGTTTAGTAAATGCTGTACTCCTCCAATTTACAAAGGCCATTCTTTCCTGAATTCCAGTCTAACTTCATTTGACAATATGTATCCACTACTTCAAGATATTCTTATAAAGTTTTCATAACACAACCTCTTAAAATTCCAGTATCATTCTGTTTTGTATAGCCTAATAGCTATTGGGGAAAAATGGATGACAGAATATCAAATATGAGCATCACTAACATAGAATGTGAAGTGTGGGCATTTTGCTACAATATTGAAAAATGACATAAAATATTACTTTCCCTAGAAAAGAACATTACTTTACATCTAATTTCATAAGATAGCAACAATAATGATTTTGATGGATATTCCCCCGGATTCTCAAAAGCTTGCAATATGTCTGCCGTGCGATCCAGGAACAGCCTGTAGGGGGGTGCACGAGCGCTCCTGCACTAATCCTGCACGGACTAAGCCCTGGTATGAAAATCAGCTCATTTGCAGGAGAAACCTATGCAAATGAGGGGATTTTGCAATCCAGGAATCCTGCAACCGTCCATGCAAGACTAGTGCTATCTGCAGAAATGTACTCGGTTTGTAACCGAGTACATTTCTGCAAAATCCAAAATGGAGCTGTAACAGCCCCAAATAAATCTGCATATCATGTAGTAAGCATGCCAATGGTCAAGTATAAGACCATTGACATTGCAAACAAAAAAAATGCAAAAAATAAACTTTTATTTTTTTTAGCTGATCACGGCTGTTTAAGCATAGGGCAGCGGCATGCAAATGGGATCGGGGGAAATAATAAAATAAACCTAAAATAACCAGTATAACTAAAATCACTATTCTGACATGCAAGTCAGTGGCAGGCAGAAGATAATCTGGCCAGTGAGTAGTGGTTGCTAAGGGAAGAGGCACAGTGTGAGACAAGTAACTATGCATTAGCAGGCAATCCATTACAAATGAGGGGAAGGATAGTGAATCCCAGTTTTCCCCAGCGTGTGAGTCAAGTCCCAACAGTGTAAGAGTAGGAATAGCTTGGTGCAAGCCTAGAAGTTAGGTGACATCATGGGGGGGTGTTAGGCACACTGTAAGTGGATTGGAGCTCTGTGGCTCGGGATTGCTCCTAGCTTAGCACAGCTAAGCTAGGGGGTGTGTCTAAACCTGCTTAGCACTCTGTACAAAGCCTAAGTGGGTGTGCGCACCGTGCACCAGGTTTTACAGGATGAAAAAAGAGGTTAAACCAGTAAATAGCAGCAGTGTGCACATTTGAGCACTCTGCACGGTGTGCACCCGGGTTTAAACAGGAAGGCAATGGGAAGGGAAAACAGCAGTAGGAAGGCAATCAAGGAGAACTAGCTTAGCTGGCAGGTGAAATGTATCAGAATCAGCCAATTACACAGGCAGCAGACCAGCCCGGAACACTACTATAAACTATGCAAACACCTTCCCTTCTGGTTTTTCCCACAGTCTACACCACCGGTGTAAACAAGCTGGGAACTTTTAGCACTCAGTACAGCAAAATGATAGGGGCTGCAATAGCTATCATACACCCACTTGTGGAAGAGGCTGAGGGTTGTGAGGATATGAATGCTGCCACCAACCCACAGTGAGGAGACAGAGAAGAGTGTACAGACCCGGGATAACCTACCAGGGGCTATATGAGCTGGAGATAGTGGAGCACTATAGGGTGGACAGGGACCTCCTACAGCAAATTGTTGCGCTGTGCCGGCTACGCCTGACACACAGAACTAACAGGGGGGACCCATCCCAGTGGATGCCAAGATATGTGTAGGCCTAAGAATACTAGCTAAAGGTACTTTCCAAATGCCAACTGGGGATATGATGGGGATTTCACAGGCATCAGCATCCAGGGTACTCCACCAGTTCCTGGATGCCATGCCAGCAAATATCTGTGAGCACATATATTTTCCCAGGTTGGGAGGGTGGCTTAATGGCTAAGGTGTTTGCCTTACAAACACAAGGTGCAGGGTTTGAGTCTTACAAGGGATAACTGGCTAGGCTTAAAATGGCTTGCAAGGGCAGTTAGCTTAGTACTAAACTATGAACCTATGAACCTATGAACACCTGTGAGGCATTGGCTAGCAATATGAAACTGTTCCACCAAAAAACAGAATACCCTGAGGTAGTGGGAGCTATAGACTGGATGCACATATGCATCAAAGCACCACTCGGTGAGCGGGGAAGGGTCTACATCAATTACAAGGGCTTCCCCTCCATCAACTGCCAGGTTGTGTGTGATACCCAGGGCATAATAATGAATGTGTGTGCTGGCTGCCCTGGATGCTATCACGATTCCCACATCTGGCATCTGATGCAGCTGTACCAGAGATTTGCAATTGGGGACATCCCTCATGGTCACCTAGTGGGGGATGCTGGATACGCATTGGAGCTGTGGCTGATGGCACCCATCAGAAATGCACACACACCTGAACAAGAACTCCATAATGAGGCACATGCACAGACCAGAATTATAGTATAGCATGTGTTTGGGATGCTCAAGTCATGGTCCGGTGCCTGGACACATCCAGTGGAGCCTTGCAGTACTCACCAGCTACATGTACTTAAATTGTCCTTGTATGTGCCATGCTACACAATATGATCCTGTGTAAACAGCTGCAGGAGGAACAGCATGGGGCAGGGCCACACTGCCCTCCACCATTGCCAAGGCCTGCACAGGCACAGTGTGACTCAGAGGAGGAACAACCTGAGCCTGCACCAGTAGGCAGAAGTAAGCATGCCCAGTATGCCCTGGCCTTGGCAAAGAGGCAATGCATAGCAAATACACTGACACAGGAAGGACTCAGGGAATAACAGCTCTCTCTGACTCTCACATACAGTAAAAAGGGATGCCAAACATTACACTACCTGTGCCTAACTCTGTGTAGGGAGTGCACTATGTGCATCTGACATAGACAACTCTGAAGCACCACCCTCAATACTGGGACACCCACAAGGTAAGTGACTCACACATGCCAGTCAGAGGGGGTCACATACCCAACAACAGTCACAGCCAGCAGGACAGATGTAGACAAACACAAAGGCGGTGATATGGCCTCTGAATGAGGCCTATGGATAGCCTTCCCCCGAGGACTACACAGACAGACTACAGCAGGCCAGGCAGTGGGATGTCAGTTCTGAAGGGTAAGAAGTCAGAAACTAATATGTAGGTAATTAAAAGCTAAGATCTGTAGTACACTGTTATGTCTCTAGTCAGCACGATGGGTAAGACAACAGACTGAAATGGAGTACCTGACATACCAGTACAGTCCTAGCAAATGTGTACAAGTGGCAGGTGTGCCCCCTCATCCTATGTAGAAATGTGGTCACAGTCAGGTGTGCCCCCCAATCCTATGTAGAAATGTAGAAATAGTCAGGTGTGCCCCCCATCCTACTTAGAAATATAGTAACAGTCAGGTGTGCCCCGCACAATCCTGTGTAGAAATATTCAGGTGTGCCCCCCCCAAGCCTATGTAGAAATGTAGTAACAGTCAGGTGTGCCCCCCCAATCCTGTGTAGAAATGTTGAAATAATCAGGTCTGCCCCCCCATCCTACGTAAAAATATAGTAACAGTCAGGTGTGACCCCCCACAATCCTTTGTAGAAATAGTCAGGTGCCCCCTCATCCTATGTAGAAATGCAGAAATGTAGAAATGCAGAAATGTAGTAACAGTCCATGCCAAATGATCGACAGATACCCTGCAGAAACAGCGTGCTACCTGTAGGTGTACAACACAAAGGTCAGCACTGCAGTACAAATGACCTGGACTCGATCCACGCATTCAATACAGGCGGCCATACTGGGCATGCCCACACAGAGAAATTAAGGCAATGTCAGTCAACAACATGCTGAAAGGTCATACTGGGCATGCTCACACACTTAAACACATGAAGGCCATGTTTACAAACACCAGAGGACCAGACATATCTGGCAGCCACAGATGTTAGTGCAGACACTCCGCAGTATGCACCACTCATGCTTTTCACACACAATGGATAGGAATACAGTCATATATGTAATGACAACACACTATAATAAGCCAGAGGTAGACATTCATAGATGTGTGGAAGAGGGTGACTGTGACAAGGAGCCATCCATGCCTGTCCCACCAAGCACACAGGCAAAGGGCCACAACCACATGAGGGTCAGATGTCACTCACTGCAGATACTAGCCACTGGTATCTGTCAGCATTACAGACTATGTGGTGCATGTGCCAGCTGTGCAACATGACTGCTCAAGGAAGTAGTCATCTAGCAGCTGTATACACGTACCTGTGAAATATGACCCAGGGTGTGCCCACATGTGGCATGTCAACCCCTAGATGAATGGGTTATGGCCCATGCACACACACTGCCCTCCCCATAGCTACACTATGACAAGCCTGCTGAGGTCATCCACTGTGAAATACACTTTTAGGAGAATTATAGCCCAGTAATCTCTGTGGCCCATCCCATAACTGTATACTGCTGTTGTGTGATAAGCTTGTTGGGTAGGAGTTCTAACCCCAGCCTTGGCAACTGTTTGTGTGTATGTGTCTGTTTGACTCTGTGTAGGGAGCAATGTTTGTTAGGGTAGTCACGCTACCTACAATTTAAATGCTCTACTTTGGTAAGGCCACTGATGTCATCCACCTAGAAATACATCCCTAGGAAGGTTGTATCCCAGTAATCTCCATAGCGCATGCTGTAATTGTGCACTGCTGTAGAGTGATAAATGAGTTAGATAAGAGTTTTAACCCCAGCCTTGGCAACTGTCTGCCTGTATAGAAGGCAATGCTATTTAGGGTAGGCACACCCCCTACAAGTTAAATGCTCTACTTTGGTAAGGCTGCTGATGTCGTCCACCTAGAAATACATCTCTGGGAAGGTTGTAGCACAGTAATCTATGTAGTATGTGCTGTAACTGTGTACTGCTGTAGTGTTAGGTAGGAGTTTTAATCCCAGCCTTTGCAACTGTCTGTGTAGAAAGCAATGCTTTTTAGGGTAGTCACACCCTGTACAATTTAAATTCTCTACTTTGGTAAGGCTGCTGATGCCATCCACCTAGAAATACACCTTTGGGAAGGGTGCAGCCCAGTAGTCTCCATAGCATGTCCTGTTACTGTGCACCACTGTAGTGTGATAAAGTAGTTAAGTAGATGTTCTAATCCCAGACATAGCAAGTGTGTCTGTCTGACTCAGCTTCTGTTGGGGAGCAATGCTTTTTAGGGTAGTCACACTCTCTACAAGTCAAATGTTCAACTTTGGCAAAGCTGCTGATGTCATCCACCCAGAAATACACCTCTGGGAAGATTGCAGCCCAGAAATCTCCATAGCGCGTGCTGTAACTGCGTACTGCTGTAGTGTGATTTAGAACTCTGGTAGGGTTCTATTTCATTCCATGGCAATTCTGGATGTTTGGTGTGTGTTTCAATGTTTGTGTAGGGAACACTGCATTAGATCCTAGTCACACTCAGTACATTTGAAATGTCCTATTTTGCCAATCCTGCTGATGTCATTCATTGTGAAATACACCTTTGGGAAAGGTGCTATCCAGTAATCCCTGTGGTGTGTCCTATGACAGCTCCATGGTGTAGTGTGATGTAGACCTCTGTTAGGGGTTCTATACCCATACATGTTAGTTGTGGATGTTTTGTGTGTGTTCCAATGTCTGTGTAGGGAGCAATGCATTTTAGGCTAGTCACACTCAGTACATGTCAAATGCCCTACTTTGGCAATCCTGCTGATGTCTGCCAATGTGATATACATCTTTGGGGAAGGAATTTGCCAATAATCCATGTGGTGCATCCTGTAACAGCCCTGTGATGTAGATCTTTGTTAGGGGTTCTATACCTACACATGCTAGTTATGGATGTTTTGTGTGTGTTTCAATGTCTGTGTAGAGAGCAATGCACTTTAGGCTAGTCACACTCAGTACATGTCAAATGCCCTACTTTGGCTATCCTGCTGATGTCAGCCAATGTGATATACACCTTTAGGGAAGGAATACTCCAGTAATCTCTGTGCCATGTACTATAACTCTGGAGTAATGTAGTGTAATAAACTAGTTAGGTAGGGACTCTATTCCCAGACACAACAGGTGTGCATGTGTGTTTGTAACTCGTATCCTGTGTAGAGGTAGGTGTGAGTGTGTGACACCTGGTCCCGATGTGGTGTGGGTTTTGCAAATTTCTTATAAGGTGGCCCTAGTATATATCATAATGTCCACTGTACAGGGTAATAGATGTGAAATAGCCGAAAGGCTGGGGTGCAAATCCATACCCATACATATGACATCAAGGCCAGGCAATCACAGTTAACAACCCCAGTATTACCCAGAGCACACTCTCAACCCATCACACACACACACACACACACACACACACACACACACACACACACACACACACACACACACACATGCCGAGGCAACAGCCAATATGTGTGTAGTACACTGCATACTGGTGACTGATAGTAACTATGGAGTGAATGCAGTAACCTACAGAGGGCATGGCACCCTGTCTATCTGTCTAATAGGCACATACATGCAGACAGTGCACCTTCCCCATGTTCCCCACTGGACACCTGCAACACCTGTGGTGCTATCACATGTGACCCACAAAGAACATTACCATGCCTGAAAACATGCCCTGTATGGACAGATGCTACTGACACCAAGGAATGTCATTAGCATGCTGTCAATGTAGGTGCAGGGGCAACCTGCTGTCCATTACCAGTTCCTGTCACAGGTGGCCAAGACTGGCACATGTGATGATAATCTGTGCACACAACATGGGCCCGACACCCCAGGTACAATTCCACATGTCACTGTACATGCATGTGGGTGGTATGCACATCCCAGACACTGTCCTTGTCATGGACAACAGAACACATATATGGCAAGCAATGCACAGCATTGGCCACATGCAATAGTCACCCAGGTGACTGGATGGTGGATACAATACCCACCTGTGTGGGCAAATACAGAAACCACAGCCCTGAGCCACAATGCAGACCATTGTCATGTGGCCTGATGCCAAGGTACACCCATCAACTAGCCTTGTATAGCCATCTGGCACAGTCAATCACCACATGCCCGTGCATAAATGCACCCATGCATGCCAGTACTGGCAACCTGTGTGTTTGCATATGTGTTGTATGATGTGTATGATCACATCCACACTCATTACAACCCCCAGTGGCATACTGAAGCATGATGTCTGATGCCAGACACCTCCCCATACCTTTTGCCCATATAACCTTCGTATAACTCGTGTGGTGCATGTAATACCTGCACAGTAATGGATTGTGGCAATCTCACTAGTGATGAACTGTATCCCTGGCCCTGCCAAGTGTGCCATTGTGTGTGCATCCCTGTGAAAGTGTGGATGTGTTGATGCTGACACCTGTTCATGCGGACAGGCATGTGTACTTTACCTACCATATAGCTATCATATCCCTGTTGCAGATGTCACTCACCATCACATATATGTTCTGAGGACTCTACAACAGATAGCCTATGTAGTGCATCCAATAACTGCATAGGACTGTGATAGCACTACATAGTTGTCAGGGGTTTAATACCCTGTGCTGGTAGGTGTGTGACACAACTTGCTTAGATTTTACTCTCCCACCCTTCCCTGACTTATCAATGTTTCTGTCTGCCTCTCTCACTCCCTCACTGGTGGACATGGAGACCTACACCTGCTTTTCTTAGGCAGAAGCATGTGCATTTTAAGTGATGCTCATGATCAGCTGATGGCCTCTGCATGAATTGCAGCCCTAGCCTTGCTGATTGCATGTGGAACAGCTGTGGTAACATTCCCATAGCCAATTGCATGGAAACAAACTCCAATATCTAGGAACATCATGTTGGTGTTGGGCCTTTTCATTCACTGTGAGCAGGAACTAGATCTGTTGTTTGGCAAACAGCATCTCAGACAGATTGGGGATTTACCTCTAACAATATACACTGTGGAAACATGGCAACACGCAGGAGGGGATGTGCCTAACCTGACTACAGACTGTAAGTGCTGCTATACTGCATTTGGAGTAATGCTGGCTTAACCGTGTGTGTGTGTGTGTGTGTGTGTGTGTGTGTGTGTGTGTGTGTGTGTGTGTGTGTGTGTGTGTGGAGATGGCTTTCCTACATGTTTTAATACCTGCCATGTCAGTTCTATATTTATGAGGAATCCCCATCTGTAGGGTCATCTGTAGAATGGGCAGCAGTGTTTTGTGCATTTGGTTTCATGTGTTACCCACAGTGCATCTATCTGTGAACGGCAGATGGTAGTGTGAGGATTGCAGTCTGTAGATGGTGAAAGCCGTGACAGTTACTGACCTCATATCCCTCATAGGACATATGTTGCAACAAACCCTGTTACAACAGTAAATGTATGAGGTTATTACAACAACATGTCAACACTGGCCCTGTGTATGTGCTTCCAACCACAACTCTGTCAACCTTTGCACATATGTCATGCATTAAGAGGTGCATATGTGCAGTACACCAGCATTAGTGTCATCATATCTGATAACAAGCCAGTGAGATATCAGACTGCTACACATGTTATGTACAGTAGGGGTTATATTTGATGACATGACCTGGGCATTCTGTGGTTGTTTGTACAGCACCGAGGGCTGTGTACTTATGGTGAATGCCAACAGTGTGTGTGTATTGTTAATATGTACCTTGACCTGTGTACAGACTGTGGTAGATGTCATTGTCCTGGGCCCCGTCCTATCTGATGTTATGTGCTGCTCCACTGTATGTTACCATATTGGCTTACATCTTTGTAGGGCCATACATAGACATGTCCCATATCACAGACAGGCATCAGACCACACTGTGTAATGGCCCAGTATATGTAGGGTTAGTGCGTCAGTGGCACATATGGGGATGGTGTTGAACAGAGAGTCCATATACTGTAATATTATGCTAACTTACCATATGCGGCTGTGGCAGTGTTCACATTGGTTGTGGTTATGCACTTTCACACAGGTGTATCTTAACCTGTGCTGTGACATGCCTGTAGAGCCTGCTATATATGCAGGTACATGTGCATTCCCCCATAGGAGATGTAGACCAGTGTTGAGCCAGTCTGCCTGTAGCCTGCAAAGTGCTTTGTTACATGCCTAGCAGCTTAGTGTACTTACCCAGTGAGGTGTCATGTACAGATACTTTCCATATGTACTGCTGCTGGGCTTCCCTTAACAGTCATGTATGTCAGACAGAGCAGTGGGATGCTGTACAGATGTATGTCAATATCTAGTGGGTAGTATGTGGCCATGGCACCTCTGTACCAGCAGTTATTATGTGTCAGGATAGACAGAGGTGTGTGAATGCGTAACTTATGGGGGTGAATATATACCAGTTGTTATGTGTTACACCCATATACATGGCTGTTAACATCCATATTGTCAGGCTTGGTCCACATACTCTGCACTAAGGGGTTCTGTGTATACCTCTTCACTGCAAAGAGTGTGTCAGAATGTCCACATCTATTGGCCAATATCTCTGCTGTAGTCCACAGGTTGCAGCGGTACTATATTATGATGTCCTTAGGATGTCTGTCAGTATCCAGTGGTGCACATGTGAAAAGCAGATGTGACCTCCCACACACACCATGTCTGTGAAGACAAACCCTGTTACAGTAGCAATAATCTGCTAATATACCTGCTATACATGCCTGACATCCCCTTGCACTATGAAGGTAGGACTATAGGGGCTGAGGAAGGGCTACATCCCATGTTCAGGAAATATGGTGAATATATATGTACATATGATTATCCAGATATCCATATATATATATATAATTACACATGTACATATCAACATATATAGATGGGTGTATATGTACACAGATATGTATATACACACCCAGCTATATACATATACAGAGCAGTATAAGTCTACACATATACAGATAGAGATGCATACGCACATATACATATACCACACTGCAATGCCTGCCAGCAGTCCACTGCTGTTGTACTCCCACACAAATTGTGGAGCTGGGACCATATATGTGTGGGCTTCACCTGCAAAATGCATGTGTGCCCATATGCAGTACAGAGGCCAGTGTATGTAACAGTGGTATATGGCCCTGTATTATTGAGTCTAGGGGGGATGCACCATACATAACCTAGGCTGTTGTAACATATGGGGGTATCAGGGGTGTGCTGCCTTAAGGTATCTGGATTCATAGTACCATACATGTCACCTATCTTGACATTACTTGCATAAAGTGGGTTACTGCAGGTCTACTGCCTCCTGCCATACAACTGTTCTGTTTGCCAGTGTGTCTGTGATGGTGTCAGTTATGCCTTGTTATGTAGCAGTTACATCCCATTTGGTCAACTGAAGTCTTTACCATCTAGTGATTGTGTACAGAGTGTAGATAGAGGCTGCTGGACTATACACCTGCATCACTTACTGTGGATTGTGTGGTATCCTGTGGCACAGTCTGTCTTTACTAATGTATGATTTGAAGGGCTTGGCCTGGACAGCAACAGTTGTGGACCTTTCCTGACTATTGTATTAGTAGAACTGTTTCACAGTTGCATTACTCTGTTGATATGGATGTCAGTGTCTGAACAATATATATCTTGCACAAATTGGCATACCCTCCCCCCCCCCAGCCAAACACGTCCACCCTGCAATCAGATGTATATTGTTTGGGGCCTCTCAACCCCATTAATGGTGCATGTGGACATATATGTTTCTGTTAATCTACCATTGCTATCTACAGATGTATGGCCATATATACCTTTATAGCTATATATATTTGCTTATATATTTATAACTATGTCATATATACCTACAGAGATATCTATCTGCATACATATATGTAACTTGCTGTGTATATGTAGACATATATGTGTTGACAAATATATGTGTAGATGTAGGCTTTTGACTGTATATATGTTCATATATATTTATATATGTATATATTTCTAAAAAAAATATATATATATATATATATATATATATATATATATATATATGTGTGTGTGTGTGTGTGTGTGTTGTATCTGTTTAGATATTAATATATTTACACACACATACATCTAGATGTTGGTATACATTCTCTGTACTGTTGCATGACTGGGCTGAATGTTATGTTTCTGAAAACATCAGACTTATGTGTATTTGGTATGGCTTAGTGGTAAATCACTTTTTGTATGGTGTACAGGGTCCTGGGTTCAAGACTTGCAGAGGTTGTTTATTTTGTTGCTGGGCAGAACACAGGCCATTGGATACAGAGTAATTAAGGCACTTTAAAGCAGCTGTACGTGGGTTTGCTCAGGGTTGTACAGAGGTAAGCACTGCTAACTTCCGGTTACAGTTTTGTATCCTCAGCTTCTAAATTGCTTAATCTGTGTAGGCAGTGCTTAGCCCCATGCAAACACACTTAAACATGCTTACTAGTGCTTACATATGCTTACTACTGCTTATTTGTGCTTAAACCTGCTTACTAGTGCCCTATTCATTATGACACTGACACTTCACATGTGCATTTTTTTGCAGTACTCCAGTTCATAAATATATCTTATTTAGTGGGGTTTGCAACAAAAATATTGCGTATAACGTGCTTTGCCATGTAAAATAAACTGTGCTGTAATGGGACTTGAACCGGGAATGCTAGCTCGTTAGGCAAATGAAAAACTGAAGAAAAAAACACACTATGAACAAACACCAACACTTCACTCAGCTTGATGAAGAAATAAATGTAAAAAGCCGTTCTTATTCACTTTAATGCCAAGACAAGTAAAATTAAGCACTTCTTGTTTGGGAACTATCCAAACATCTTCAGATATAAAACAAGAACAAAAGCAGTCAGCCCAGCTAGAATCCACTCTATATCATGAAAAGTTAATTGAATTTAAAATTACACTTCACAAATGCATTGTTTTGCTAACAAGACCAAAGTGAACCTAAAAACTTCAAAACTTTACAGACATCGTCACACAATTAGAAAGTTATTGCTTTTGCAAAGAAGAAATATGTGTGCATATATAATAAAAATAAAAATAAAAATATTAATACTTTGTCAATAATAGTTAAAAAATACTGGCACCTCTTCTCAGTGGATAAGGAGATCTTTTCTAAATTGGGGGAATCTCAAATTATTATATATAGGAAGGGACAGAACCTAAAGAAGTTGATGGAAACTACCATAAAACCATCCAACAGGCACATAGGAATGTATAGGTGTGATGCATGCAGATATTGCATTTATATTGAAACAGGTAAAAAACTTTGAGTATGGAACTACAATTATTATACTAACAATTAAGCCAAAAAGCGATAAACCGAAACAAACCAGGTTACCTTAGTTTGTGATTAGTAATTAGTCCCGGTCTATTCAGACCAAAAGGAAATTTAATGTCCGCTCCTGTTGACTTATCTAGCCAAAAAGCGATAAGCAGAAACAAACCAGGTTACCTTAGTAATGATTAGTCCCGGTCTGTTCAGACCAAAAGGAAATTTAATGTCTGCTTCTGTTGACTTATAGTAGAACCAAAAGGCAAATGACAAAAACAAAGATTCTACTATCGGTAGTTAGTCCCGGTCTATTCAGACCATAATCCAGCAAAAAGTGAGCTTAATAAAAAATGAACCAAGATTCTGCTGTCATTAGTTGTTCACGGTCTATTCGGACCAAAAGCCAGCAAGAAGGTAACCTGGTTAAAAGCTAATGCAAGAATGAAAATGACTCAGCAATCAAGTAGTACATAATATCCAACGACACCAAAAAATAATAAAAGTCGATTTATTGGATCCACAAATAAAAAATGGTAAGCGCTTTCGCAACAAGTGCTTTTTCAAACCAATACATTTTCATTCAACCAACATGCCCATTTTATACTTAAATCATTGTGAACTAATGAGCAGAAGGAATTAGCCATTTAAAGAGATATACAATTGTACATCAACTCATGCATAGGCATATATTTAACAATGGCATAAATTGTGAACTATATAAACAATATAAAACATATATAAAACATATATAAAATGATATCATGATACAAGAATATAACATGTCTAAAAATAAACTGGAATATATAAATATTAAAAATATATATGTATGAGTTTATTTAATGTAATTTAATTAGATTTAATAATGTGGTTTATGAAAGAAGTATGTATAAATATTAATTAGTGAAAAATGTGTAATGGTTAATAAATATATATGATATATCAAATATATATGTATGTAAAAATATATCATAGTATTGTGTAATGAAAATTGATATGTATATAAAGAATATTAGTACACACATAACAAAAAATAGAATTTGTATATGTATATGTATGTATTAAAGATCTGATGCATGTGGGTGGTTAGTTACATGAAAACCCATTGAAAAATGGTGATAAAAATGAGGAATGAAAACAAAAATGAAACTTATATGATTATACATTAACATATTAAAATATGCATGTCTAAAAATAAATGTAAACCTATGTATAAACCTAAATATATATATCTAAATATATGTGTAGCACATTATTAAGTATTGCTTAGAATCATCAGGGTATCATTCAACAGGGTCTACTTCTCCTATTTTTTAACATAGGTTTCAGCGGAACCCTGTCATTTAACCCTGGAGCACAGTGTGCTCTAGTTTTTATGATCCATTGGGCTTCCACTGACTCCGTAGTATTCTTTATATCACCCCCTCTTGGGCTAGGATGTAGAACTTGTAGGACAGAGAAAGTAAAGTTGTGTGTGTTATCTTTATTTAGCTTATGTTTTGATAAAGCATTCACTTGTGATTTTATTCGCATTTGGTAAAGATGTTCCCTAATGCGTTCCTTTAACATCCTGTCCATTTTTCCCATATAAAAAGACATACAGGAGACACATCTCGCTATATAAATCAGATGTTTAGATGTACAACTGGCATTTGTTTTTATATTAAACATTTCACCTGTAACTGGGTACACAAAAAAGAAAGATTAGATACATAACTACAATAATTACAATTATTGCATGGACTAGTACCTAGAAAATCACAACATGTGTCTATGGTAGTGTAGTCAGAGCAACAAAGTAACCTATGTAAATTTTTCTTATTTTTGTAAGCAAAACGAGGATGTTCCTCTATAAATTGTGAAACCTCTGGATCCAACCTGAGAATATCCCAATGTTTGGTGATACACTGTCTAATTGCACTGGTATCTTGAGTATAATACAGTGTATATCTGATGGTGTTTTTTTCTTCAATCATAGTCAATTCACTATTCAATCTATACTCACTTAAACCCTTGTCAGAAAAAATAGGAGCTGCATTTCCCTGCCTTAATTCCAATACTTTGTTCAGTGTGGCATTGATTTCACATGTTTTGTAGTTCCTATTCTCAAACCTGGTTGCTAAAGCGTCCATCTCATTTTTAAAGATAGCAGGGCTTGAGTTTAACCTAGAAATCCTCATTCCTTGACCTTTTAGAATATTCCTAAATACATGAGGGGGATGCATGCTATCCCTATATAATAAGCTGTTCCTGTGACAAGACTTCCTATGCATGCCTGTGTTAAAAATCCCGCTAGGTAAACGCCAAATCTGAATATCCAAAAAAGAAATGCTATATGAAGAATATTCCATGGTGAAACTGAGAAAATCTACTAACTCATTCACTTCTCTCTCAAAAATAAGCAAGTCATGAATGTTGCCCTGCCATAAGAAAAAAAGATCGTCCACAAAACGTTTGTAAAAAATTACGTGTTCTGTGTAACTCCTCAGTTTAAATAACATATTCTCCTCCCAATAAGCCATTACCAGATTGGCGTAGCTATTGGCACAAGGTGTGCCCATAGCTACGCCATTCTTTTGTAAATAAAATGTCTCTCCAAACAGGAAAACATTACTGTCCAAGACAAGCTCCAGGAGGGTGCATATGAAATCTACCCTGGTTTGTGTTAAACCCGAGTGTGTCATTAAATAGCTATGTAGGAATTCTAATCCCAAATCATTCGGAATCTTGGTGAACAAAGATTTCACATCCATAGTCACTAACAGCAAACTCAGATTGTCCTGTTGATGCTTAGTAACCTCATAAAAATCCAATAAGAAATCTTTGGAATCCTTCAGTATTATATGATGTTTTGCTAACAGTGGATGTAACTGTTTCTCTATAAAAAAGGATATATTTTCGGTAACCCAGCCACGTCCAGAAACAATGGGTCTCATGGGTGGGTTGAGATCATTCTTATGGATTTTGGGAAGGCCTTTAATGATAAGTGTTACAGGTTCTTCTATTAGTAAGAAATTATAGAGTTGAAAATCCATTAAACACAATTTGTACATGTCTTCAAGGTTGTTATAAACGTTGACTATAATTCTCATAACCTCAGATTTAGACAGAACATTATAATGGTCAGTATCATGCAGTAGATCCAACATCCTTCTTACATAATCTGTTCTATTAAAAACGACTATTGGACCCCTTTGTCTGCTGGTTTGATTGATATATTATTATCTGACATAAGATCTTTTAAAGCCTGTGACTGTGTATAAGATAAATTGTTTCTTTTATTATTAATATTATTCCTCCCTTGCATAGAATAAAGATCATTCTCCACTGCTTTACTAAACACCTCTATAATAGGATGTAAAGTGGGTATCATAAGGCTGGGTTTCTTAAAACCTACAGAAGTGTAAGTGGGTGCTTTATTAGCAAACATGATTTTCAACTGTAAGTTTCTGGTGAAAAGTTTTAAGTCCAAAATGCAATCTGAAATGGAACTTTTTTTGGAAGGTATGAAAGTGAGTCCTTTGTTCAATACCTCTACCTCATACCTATCCAATGGTCTATCTGACAAATTATATATTAAGTCAATTTTTCCCACATCTTTTTTATGGTTGGTTCCTTCAGGTCGTAATTGGGGGCTTTTCTCTTTTGTCTGCCCCTGCTCATAGACCGCTCCCTCCCCTTCTGATATTGTTCTACTATGGGTAAAGGGCGTGATAACTCACCCTCTTTATTAACTACATGTTGCATTCTGATTTTACTTCGAACAACCTGTGGCTCTATCACCTCTTCCATTACTATGTGATTCGTATTGGACTGTTCAGGTGGTATACCAGCACTTGGTCTGGTTGAACAACTCTGTTCATTGATCACATTCCTTGTGTTACTTACTGTATTATGTATATCCTCCTTAGTGGAGGTTTTAATTTTGACTGCACTATCAGTGTGTCTGAAAACATTGTTATTTGTAGTGCGGGGTAACATTTGAGGCCCACCAGATCTTGTGTTGTTGCCAGCAGAATACCTTGGCCAAGTAAAAACTTGGGCGTTGGCAAAATCAAAAGTATCTCTGGCTAACTTATGTTTCTTCTGCTCAAGCAACCTTTTCTCAAACAGTGCTACATTATCCATAACACGTTCTAATTTAGAATCCAATAAAGCATCATTATAATTTTTATACAATTCAACCTATCTGCATTTAATTGAATTACAAAGTTCTTGCTCCTCAGGTAAAAAATAGTCATTTAGGAGCTTCATATAACTAAAACTCACCTCCAGATTGAGCTGCTGTCAACGCCTTAAAAGTTCTGGAAATGTGTTTCCCGTCGTCGGCATTTTGAGAACTCTGAGTCCCCTGGGTACTATGCGTTTCTGTATACAGGTTTCAAAATGAAATCTTTGTAATTGCAGTCGTTTGAGTTTTAAAAGTTCACCCTCTAAGGAGTTCAACTCCGAGTTCATTTTTTCAATTTCTTCACTATTAAACTGCTCCTCACTTCCAACAGGTAATATAATACAGTCCATCAACGGGTTCCCGACATCACTCAAGCAGCGTTTCAGCCTCTCCATGGAACTACATTTCTTCATATTGTTTACCGGATTATAAGGAAGTTCCACGTTATCATTGGCACTTCCTGTACTCTGTATGTCCGCCATGGAGCTGTCGACAAGTGTGTCAGCAAGAACTGATAAAACGATAACGGCAAAAATAAAAATAAAAAGACCTGCTACACACTTTTCCGCAAATGGCACCAACTGTATAAAAGCCAGAATATGTAAAGTAAAATAAAAAAGTTGGTGTCTGCTCCTGTTAGCTAGTAAAGCCAAAAAGCGATAAACCGAAACAAACCAGGTTACCTTAGTTAGTGATTAGTAATTAGTCCCGGTCTATTCAGACCAAAAGGAAATTAAATGTCCGCTCCTGTTGACTTATCAAGCCAAAAAGCGATAAGCAGAAACAAACCAAGTTACCTTAGTAATGATTAGTCCCGGTCTGTTCAGACCAAAAGGAAATTTAATGTCTGCTTCTGTTGACTTATAGTAGAACCAAAAGGCAAATGACAAAAACAGACAAAGATTCTACTATCGATAGTTAGTCCCGGTCTATTCAGACCATAATCCAGCAAAAAGTGGTAATGGCTTATTGGGAGGAGAATATGTTATTTAAACTGAGGAGTTACACAGAACACATAATTTTTTACAAACGTTTTGTGGACGATCTTTTTTTCTTATGGCAGGGCAACATTCATGACTTGCTTATTTTTGAGAGAGAAGTGAATGAGTTAGTAGATTTTCTCAGTTTCACCATGGAATATTCTTCATATAGCATTCCTTTTTTGGATATTCAGATTTGGCGTTTACCTAGCGGGATTTTTAACACAGGCATGCATAGGAAGTCTTGTCACAGGAACAGCTTATTATATAGGGATAGCATGCATCCCCCTCATGTATTTAGGAATATTCTAAAAGGTCAAGGAATGAGGATTTCTAGGTTAAACTCAAGCCCTGCTATCTTTAAAAATGAGATGGACGCTTTAGCAACCAGGTTTGAGAATAGGAACTATAAAACATGTGAAATCAATGCCACACTGAGCAAAGTATTGGAATTAAGGCAGGGAAATGCAGCTCCTATTTTTTCTGACAAGGGTTTAAGTGAGTATAGATTGAATAGTGAATTGACTATGATTGAAGAAAAAAACACCATCAGATATACACTGTATTATACTCAAGATACCAGTGCAATTAGACAGTGTATCACCAAACATTGGGATATTCTCAGGTTGGATCCAGAGGTTTCACAATTTATAGAGGAACATCCTTATTTTGCTTACAAAAATAAGAAAAATTTACATAGGTTACTTTGTTGCTCTGACTACACTACCATAGACACATGTTGTGATTTTCTAGGTACTAGTCCATGCAATAATTGTAATTATTGTAGTTATGTATCTAATCTTTCTGTTTTTGTGCACCCAGTTACAGGTGAAATGTTTAATATAAAAACAAATGCAAGTTGTACATCTAAACATCTGATTTATATAGCGAGATGTGTCTCCTGTATGTCTTTTTATATAGGAAAAACGGACAGGATGTTAAAGGAACGCATTAGGGAACATCTTTACCAAATGCGAATAAAATCACAAGTGAATGCTTTATCAAAACATAAGCTAAATAAAGATAACACACACAACTTTACTTTCTCTGTCCTACAAGTTCTACATCCTAGCCCAAGAGGGGGCGATATAAAGAATACTACGGAGTCAGTGGAAGCCCAATGGATCATAAAAACTAGAGCTCACTGTGCTCCAGGGTTAAATGACAGGGTTCCGCTGAAACCTATGTTAAAAAATAGGAGAAGTAGACCCTGTTGAATGATAACCTGATGATTCTAAGCAATACTTAATAATGTGCTACACATATATTTAGATATATATTTTTAGGTTT
This sequence comes from Protopterus annectens, assembly GCF_019279795.1. Classification (NCBI taxonomy): domain Eukaryota; kingdom Metazoa; phylum Chordata; order Ceratodontiformes; family Protopteridae; genus Protopterus; species Protopterus annectens. The sequence goes on from NC_056751.1 coordinate 476,086,710, forward strand.
ACACATAGGTTTACATTTATTTTTAGACATGCATATTTTAATATGTTAATGTATAATCATATAAGTTTCATTTTTGTTTTCATTCCTCATTTTTATCACCATTTTTCAATGGTTTTTCATGTAACTAACCACCCACATGCATCAGATCTTTAATACATACATATACATATACAAATTCTATTTTTTGTTATGTGTTTACTAATATTCTTTATATACATATCAATTTTCATTACACAATACTATGATATATTTTTACATACATATATATTTGATATATCATATATATTTATTAACCATTACACATTTTTCACTAATTAATATTTATACATACTTCTTTCATAAACCACATTATTAAATCTAATTAAATTACATTAAATAAACTCATACATATATATTTTTAATATTTATATATTCCAATTTATTTTTAGACATGTTATATTCTTGTATCATGATATCATTTTATATATGTTTTATATATGTTTTATATTGTTTATATAGTTCACAATTTATGCCATTGTTAAATATATGCCTATGCATGAGTTGATGTACAATTGTATATCTCTTTAAATGGCTAATTCCTTCTGCTCATTAGTTCACAATGATTTAAGTATAAAATGGGCATGTTGTTTGAATGAAAATGTATTGGTTTGAAAAAGCACTTGTTGCGAAAGCGCTTACCATTTTTTATTTGTGAATCCAATAAATCGACTTTTATTATTTTTTGGTGTCGTTGGATATTATGTACTACTTGATTGCTGAGTCGTTTTCATTCTTGCATTAGCTTTTAACCAGGTTACCTTCTTGCTGGCTTTTGGTCCGAATAGACCGTGAACAACTAATGACAGCAGAATCTTGGTTCATTTTTTACTAAGCTCACTTTTTGCTGGTTTATGGTCTGAATAGACCAGGACTAACTACCGATAGTAGAATCTTTGTCTGTTTTTGTCATTTGCCTTTTGGTTCAACTATAAGTCAACAGAAGCAGACATTAAATTTCCTTTTGGTCTGAACAGACCGGGACTAATCATTACTAATGTAACTTGATTTGTTTCTGCTTATCGCTTTTTGGCTTGATAAGTCAACAGGAGCGGACATTAAATTTCCTTTTGGTCTGAATAGACCGGGACTAATTACTAATCACTAACTAAGGTAACCTGGTTTGTTTCGGTTTATCGCTTTTTGGCTTTACTAGCTAACAGGAGCGGACACCAACTTTTTTATTTTACTTTACATATTCTGGCTTTTATACAGTCGGTGCCATTTGCGGCAAAGTGTGTAGCAGGTCTTTTTATTTTTATTTTTGCTATTATACTAACAAGTTTAATTGTAATTCCAGGTCAGTGGTATACCTTGCACAGTGCAATGCCTGTCCAGCTTTCTACATCGGTAAGACCCATCGTAGACTACGTGACAGGATTTACGAGCACATCTATGTTATTAGTAAACACAAAATGGATAATGCTCTAGCTAGGCACTGTAAGGATAACCACAGCCATGGTTTTAAATTTAGAGTCATAACACAGGTAGCTACACATGAGAATGTGAGGTATTTAGATAGTAACATTGTTAAGTTACATCTTGAAGAATTGAAATGGCAGTTGTTATTAAACTCCTGTTCCCCCCAGGTATTAATGAAATGTATTCTTTAGCAAGTATATTAAAATTAAAAAGCTCGCTTAGCTAAAAATGTTTTAGGTAATTTCCTAGGTAATTTCACATGTGATTCTGTTGGACTGTTGGTTATTTATTGACAAAGTATTAATATGAAATAATGAAGTCTTGAATTAATAATAATTTTTATATTATGTCTTTTATATATCTTGTTTTGTATACATTATGTTTCCATAATACTGCATAGTAATCAGGTTAGGGTTGGGTGTTAGTATTACTATTATTATTATTATTATTATTATTATTATTATTATTTTAGTTTTATTTTTATTTTTATTATATATGCACACATATTTATTCTTTGCAAAAGCAATAACTTTCTAATTGTGTGATGGTGTCTGTAAAGTTTTGAGGTTTTTAGGTTCACTTTGGTCTTGTTAGCAAAACAATGCATTTGTGAAGTGTAATTTTAAATGAATGTTGCGATCCACTTGTAGGCAATTAATCAATTAACATTTCATGATATAGAGGGGATTCTAGCTGGGCTGACTGCTTTTGTTCTTGTTTTATATCTGAAGAAGTTTGGATATTTCCCAAATGAAAAGTGCTTAATTTTACTTTGTCTTGGCATTAAAGTGAATAAAAATGGTGTTTTACATTTATTTCTTCATCGAGCTGAATGAAGTGTTAGTGCTTGTTCACAGTGTGTGTTTTTCTTCAGTTTTTCATTTGCCAGTTCATTTTTTACTCTTAAGGCAAATGGTCTGCCCACTACACTATTGCTGTGCTCCTTCATTTACCTATATCTTCCTTGTTATCCTCTTCAGCCTTTTAAGCTGCTTTAACCGTAGCTAAGTGATGGGCACACCAGAGCACCTATGGTTAGCTGTACTTGGATTAAAAAAAAAATATATATAAACATGTTCCTTTATTTAATTTATATGTACTGTTGCTGTTCTACACATGGGGGACTGTTGGTGGGGATATTCGGACACCTATGAGTGGTCTCGCTCATTATTTACCACTTTCTGCTGTTCTACATTGCAGGGGCATGTTTATTTTGAGAGGTCTGCTCTCAGACACTCCCCCTGCACTCGTACATGCCCCATGTAAGCCTAGGATCTTGGGCAGTGCACCTTATTAATATGCATGGCGCGCTGCCATCCTGCTCCTAAATGGGCACTTCTGTTCAGGACTAAGCTAGTCCTGCACAGAAGTTTGTTAAATTTGGGGGATTGTTTGTGTCAGCTTGAAAAAATGCAAAATATATATTATTTTAGGGAAAAAATGGAAAAGGCAGATCATCCATATGTCAGTACAAAAAAGCAGAGCAACCAGAGCTACCCAGCAATGGTGGACCACTTCTATGTAACCGTAAGAAGTATTATAGCAAACTTCTCAAAATACTATACCATAGCATTTGGCTACAAAGCTACTTAGATGGTGGTTCCACATGTAAACATACTGGTTCAGTGTTATCTTCTTGTAATCCAGTTTACTACATACAAGTCTAAATGATGTGGGGGGGGTTACAAGTCAGTGGAAAGAAATCTTCTATAGCCATTATTGTACTCAACATTCTCAACAGAAATGTACTACACCACCCAAAATGAAACCCATCTATAATTCAAATGCAGGTGAGCTAAAGCCACAGGGGCCTGTCTTTGAAAAGAAATTGTATTTTATTATGGAACTTTCAAGTAATAACAACAGGATGCTCTACTACTAAGTTTAAAACTACAATTGCAAACTCAAGAGTTTCTAGTGCAGCACACTTCCGTATTTAACTCCACAGCTTTAGTGAAAGAATGGCATCATAGCCATGGCAGGTTACAACTGGAAAAAATGCTTTTTTTCCCTCAGATGAAATATAGAGGATTTGTACTTCCAATGTAGCGACAACACAATAAGGACATATTTTACACCATTATTTTACTCATCACATTACATGCAATGAAAAGAGAGTATACTGCAAAATGTCAGAATAACAGTAAAGGCACTGGCACTTGAACTAAATTAACCTGGGTCTGTCATTGAAAGGTTATATCTCTGTCCCCTTTGAAATATCATTATATACCTTAAGGTAATATAATTCAGTGAATAACATTTCTAAGACTACATTGCTAACCACAGAGCTTTCATTGCAATGCACCTTTGAATATGACCTCGCAGCTGTAGCCACTTGAAAGCATTTAATTGTAATAACACTGCATGCAGAAACTGAAAAATATATATTTTCTTGTCAAAAGTACAGGAGTTTTACTTCTGAAAAGAAAATGTAGATCATTACATATATATTCTAGCCATTATTTTGTTCTTTTGTGCATAGGTCAAATTTCCCCCAGGAGGAAAGCATGCAAAGTTCCACACTGTGACAACAAAAGCCCTCTGAAATGCCCTACTTATTTATTTACTTACTGTATATAGGAAACTATATGCCAGTCCTCCAAAGGAAGTTCACAATAAATAACGGGACTCCAAATAAGATACCTTGGTATAAAACATGCACATACTTCCCCAGTGGAATGTATCCCTTTTGAGAGGGTATACTACCTCTGATTGTGAAGGCATCACATAAATATTATGACCACATTGCTCAAAGACTCTCTCTGCCAACAAACCATATCAGCAATCATTCAGAACTGATCCTGTAACTGCCATTTTCTTTCATATATCACCTGCCGCCCCAATGATACCCTTACTCTGTATACATCTAATGTTTCTTTGAAAAAAAATTGAAAAATATAATGTTCACAGTATCATATTTCAAATTGCTGCTCTTAGACATACACACTGACCTCCAACATGCTATATAATTTTTATTTGACAGTGATCATGTAATATCCCTGGGCTTTCATGTGTAGCATGCTTCCTCACCTCCTTCTCCAAAAGGTCAATTATCATGTGTGTACACCTCTGATGTTTGTGACACCCTCTTGCTCTTGTACACGTGTTCATGTATTTATTCCCCCAAACTTGCTGTTTGAGTGATTGCTTTGGATGTATCATATAAATGCCACTTGCTGTCATATAAAGCCTGCTCCCTACAAACAGAGACACTTCTGGTAATCACCTCTCATCTGTGATTGCCAGATGTGATGAAATAACAGCTACAGTCATGTATTTCCAATTGCTGCTATATGGTACCCCATCCCCTACATAAGTTGCCATAAAAATTAAATAAAAAAGTAATATGTCCAAGTGTATGGTCCTGTGGGCAGTAAATAAAGTTAACAGTGACCACCAATCTATCTGGTTTCCAGATAGAAAGAGTAAGGAAAAATGATCACAGAAAAGTTGTTTCAACGTGGATTATTAAGACAGTAAAAGTGAGGATTACTTTATCATGATCATACAAGCAGTACTTCACTGTTGTCTACTGACTGCTCATCAACAGATAACCCCTTCCTGTGATCATCGAATGTGGTAAAAAAATTGTCACAGAAATGCATTTCGAGTTTAGGTGCAAGGCTGAAGCATTATGCTACAGGGACCACTAACCTACACTAATTAGGTTAAAGTAAATATAATTTAAAAGAAATGCCTATACTGCTGTGTACTGTTACTGTTGATAATAGTTGTATCTATTTTTTGCCAGAAATTAAAATAAAAGGAATGTGTTTGCAGTAAAAAAATTGTTGTTTGGGGTTCTAAACCCCTTTGCTTATTACATGTCTTTCTGACATGAGTGGGTGCTCAGTACTCTTGCAGGCACTGCTGAGTTCCTTGCCTTATCTTATGATTTGCCTTGAGTCTACTGAGTGTGATCATTATGCTTGCAGACATTGCCAAGTAGACTGACAACACTAGATAATCTAAAGCTGCATTTATAAAGACGTTCATTGTAAACTGAATAAACCACACCTACTTATGACTTATGACTTCCCCATTTTCCTGCGTACATGTAGAAAATTATTTTCCTTTTCACTAGGCAGTACTAATTGGTTCTGCTTGGAGGAAACTCAACTCTTAGCAATACTTCACTTATTAGTGACCAAACCTTTAAAACATTTTACATATTGTTCCTTCCTATCATCAACTTAAATGCTTACCTTAAAAACCAATAAGCCGTATAGTTAAATCCTGCTGTGGACTTGCAATGCATTTAACATATAATCTGGAACTACTGATATATATAAACCTTGGCACATCATAAAATAAAGCATGTCAGTAATGACTTCAGCTTTACACAACTGTGAGGAACATCTGTAAGACTGAAGTAAGAAGATAAACTCATGTATTCATTTTTGCACTCCTTTTTAAATACTGTGCATCCATCTGGTAGCTTAAGAACTTTCTGAATTGATATTTCATAAAAAAAGTGTATTGCACATTGAAGTATGCATATTATATAAAAACAACATGAATCTGCAGGTCTCAGCCTCCTGTCTCAAGACAAAAAATAAGACAAAGACCATGAACAAATTTTAAACATTAGCAATATTTTGGTTAGAACAGTGGTAAAATAATAGAATCTGAGCTAAAATGTATTTTATAAATAAGAAGTATTGTCTGGTATTGGTTGATTACGATAATCCATAAGTAACACGAGTCACTGCCTTAAGAACAAATACTTCCTAAAGGGCAAATCACAAATTGAGTTAAATAATAGAAATAAGAAAGGCATGGTCTAACCAACAGCTCCTGAATTTTCCTTATCTAACTCTATACCCCTTATCAGGACTAGCATATTCCCTCCATTAAGGAGGCTGTTTTGAACAGGACAATTTGACAGGAAATAAATGGTTACATTAGTTGCCTCAACCAGGAGAAATTGCATATGTACCTTTAAACCTTTACAAAAATGCAAGTGAAGACAATATTTTATTTAAAAAAATGAATACATTCCACTAATAAAAAAAACTATCAAACAGTAAAAAACAAAAGTGTCATAATTTCCATACATCAGGCTAGGCTGTGGATCTATCTCATCAGTTCTTGATATATTTCTTGCATGTCTGCAGTTACTTTCGAATATCAGATGGCAAACAAGTCATTATTAAAAATACTTGGCACACAAGAAAATGCAATGTACAGTCTCAAAGAAAAAACTCAGGTCAGTCAACTGGAAATCAAAAATATACTTTTTTTTAAAATTACGCCAAGGTCAGCAAGTAAAATGTCACTGCAAGAATAAGCCCATACAACTTTCCCAAAAAAACGGTGACACCAAAAATGTAACAACAGCCAAAGAATTTTTGCCTGACAAAATGTATGTCTAAACCAGGTGTACAAGAAATTGCATTTACAGAAAGTAAAATACATGTAGTGCACAGTGAGCAAAAGTCAGAAACATGACCCTCTATATAGACAGGGCAGCCCCTTTTGCATTCACAAACTCACCAATGGAGTTAGCCTTTGCAGATTTGTTCACCCACGTTAATCTTTTATCAAAGAATGGACTTTGGTAAAGTGAGCTGATCTGAGTTCAAACCATAGCTGTCCAGAGTCCTACTCATTGTTTAGTCAAAGTACGTTTCACTGTCTACCTCACTGCTGGCTTCTGTCATGCATCAACTGCGGACTGCAAAAAATATCTTGTGTGGATACCTTGTGTGGAAAATCTCTGTCAAAAAATGTCTAGAAATCCAAAATTCTTTTTAGAAAGAGATTTTGTTAACTGGGTAATCCCAGTAATCATAGTAACCCTTTTCAGGGATAATCCAAGAGTACCATCTTCCGATAGAATGATAATCTTAAGAGTCACACATTGTACAGGAATCATCTCTTTTACAGCTTAGAGAGCTAACACTGTTCACTAACTCAACATACATGGAAGGAGAGTTGATAAATGACACACCCACTTCACTGATTTTGATACCACACTTTTCACTTCCCAATCTCACCTCCTTTCTAAGTTATTAGATGCAAACAAGAAAAAAAATACTGTAATTGTGCCATCTTGGGAATCACAGATCAGTATTTCTGAAAGTGTGACAGATCGGCATGTACTGTCAAAAGAGGTATGCTTGAGAGGTATGCAGAGAATGGATCCATTATACTGTTCAGTGGTATAGTCTGTGAATTCTAGTTGAGAAGACTTTGTAAGGCATGCTCTGTGTTGGAGTGTTGTGGGTGCAAAGTGGCAGAAACTATTAAAAGAACAGCAAAAAAGGGATAATAAGATTAGATTAATAATACTTTGAGCAGAGCACTAGAGAACTGCTATGCAGTTTCATACATGCATGAACTAGAGATGAGAGTTTGCAAGTGATGTAGCTGAGTTGCAGCTAGAAAACATATGGTCACAACAACAAAAGGGAGAGGGGTGTACCCCTGCGCCACAGTCTAAATCCACTACTGATAATGTGACTATATGTTTACATAATTTTGGATAGTCTTTGTTTTCTATACATGTTTCTGAGTGGTGTGTCATATCCCTTCTGGAAATGGAAGAAATTATTTGCGATTTGGTATTCAAATTTTATGTTATTAAATGTCCAGATTTGCTGTACCAACTTTTTAAGAGCTTTTGTTCCTATTTTCAATGTACACAGGTAGAGAGAGATGAGAATGTGCTGCCTTCTGCTTCACTTTATACTAAAATCTGCTGCAGAGTATAGAAAACATGCCTACCTACTACTACATCATCAGAAGACGGGAGCAGATGACACAGATTCAGGAAGTAATTGGGCAGTTGTTCAGCATATAAAAAATGCAAACGGCTTTATTAAGCTTAATAAATATAGATTCACTGAAGTAGCTAAAATAAAAACTGCATATTTTAACATCAGAAAACTTACTTTACATGATGGAAGCATGCTCTCAGCAAAAAGGAATGACAGAGAAAAACCTTTGTGCATGATCTTTAATAATAAATATTGGTTAAGTTATGTACCATGTAAAATGCATTTCCAGTTTGCATATATTTTGCATATAAGCAGAACCTCTGTGCTGCTGAATCTACTCCTATAGTGTCCTTTATTGCACAGGTACCTTCACAGATTCACTCACCTGCGACACTATCTTCAGCCACCCCAACTGCATTAACATGTACAGAAAAGTGATACCAATGCATGACACTAATGAGATAATAATAATAATAATAATAATAATAATAATAATAATAATAATATGGCAACATTTCTAATAGCTAATTGCAATAAATATTAATTTCAATTTACCACTAATACTGTAATGCAAGATATATTTATAGCACATCTACAGAATAAATAAATGTAATTATTTCATTAAACTTCTTTGTAATAGACATTAATTAGGTTTAATATTATATTAACTTGAATGCAATCTTTGTAAAATTTTATACAAGCAAATATTCTTTATAAACAATTTATAATACGATGGAATATAATGTGGCACATTTTTGCTGCCAACAAAATCAATACTTCACCATACGTAACAACAAAATACATATTACATTTGAAATGTAATGTCAACTTTTTTTTTACATTTTGTAAATTCTTATTTCTATTATTGATACTTTAAATTGTATTCCCATTATTGATAAATGATGCACTACAGTCAATGGTATTTCTGACAGAAAGCTATAATTTTTTTTAGTGTTAATGAATGTACTACAGTTAATGGTACTTCTAAAGAAAAAAACTGATCTGAAAATCCATGTATGAAGACAAATTTGCTAAATACTACAAAACCTAAAAGTGTGCTCATTTTCTTGACAAACACTCACAAAGTAAGGACATATATTTGCTTACCATCAGATATAACACTACAACATTCTCACTAACATGTAGATTGTTTAACTAAGATAAACATAAACTTAGAAATGTACCGAATCTATATTATCTTATCAGAATTAAAGTGAAGAAGCAGGAGCTATTAACCCATGCCATACCTCTCAACTGAACAGATTTTCACAGAATGTCTAGATTTGTGGCTTCATATTTTGGTCTGTTTTTCGTAAAATTTATTTTTCTCACAATAAGAGCAAGGTTAGAAACAAATGACCGACATTGAGTTTCAGACTTTATATCCTTCAAAAACATCATGTTAATACAGTTATTCTATCAACTTTCTAAGTTTGTAAGAGCAATATTTAAAAACTGTTTTTATTTTTGGGCCTTTGTACAACTTTAATTAATGGCTTTATCTAGATTTCTTGCTCTAAGAGGTTGAGAGGTATGAGTCCCCATCCTTGCACTAACAAACAGAAATATTTTACGTACTAATTGATAATCCTCATAAATAGGTCACATTCAAATAATTAAAAGTCTGTATATTTCTCATACGTGTGCAAAATGCATAAATAATAAATGGACTGTGAAGGGAATCCAGGTAAATATGTTACCCTGCAATGAATTTATCTTTATTTATTGGAAATAACTGCAGTTTATTTTGCAGTAACAATCAATATCAAAATTGCTAGGGGAGTTTGTTTGTTAATTAAAAAATAGACTTCAAACCTTGAAAACATTCAACAGCAAATCAAATTACAAAAGCAGTCCAGATTTGTTAATAGTACATTTACTTTGAAGACAGAATACAAAGATCAATACAATAGTGTACTTACTTCTACAGACAGCAACTAAACAATTTGAAAAATTCATTCTAGGAGTTAAGAAGATATAATTAAAGAATAAAATTAGTTACTCCTGAATACTTTAAGTTCTAACTTTCATGAGCCAGCTTGTCACCAAGTAATCAGGATTTTATCACTCAGAAAGCTAATATAAGATATTAATACCAGAAGATGGCCTAATCCAAGAAACAGAAAATGACAAGCTGCTAGTTTTATTAATTACAGGCATTACTCATATGTGTAATTTAGCTACAGACATCAAAATAATTTAGTGATTGTTTTCTAATACTATTTGGAGAATGGGAGACTTGTGTATTACTACTCTGACTGGAGAATGAACATTCTCCAGCAGAGTGTTAATGTAGAGGCTACGCCTGCTGAAGAATGAGTCTGATGCTTCACTGCAGCAAATTAAGCTGCAGGAGAGCTCAGACTGTTAAAAAACAAATGCCCACTATTTTTACAAGCATTAACGAAGGCTTTGTAAAATTAAAATGTTAAACTAAATAAAGAATAAAATTCTGTATGTGTGTTTGCCATGTGTGTGTGTGTGTGTGTGTGTGTGTGTGTGTGTGTGTGTGTGTGTGTGTGTGAATGACAGATATAATATATATATATATATATATATATATATATATATATATATATATATATATATATATATATATATATATATATATATATATAGAGAGAGAGAGAGAGAGAGCTCTGATTGCAACAGGCTGTCCAGTATCACAGTTTGTTAAAAATGTTATGCTTCCCCATGATATCTGACAATACTGACTGACTTTAATCTACAGAAATCAATGGATGGAAAATTGCTGTGTAGCAAACTCAGGTGCAGTAAAGGGGGGGAATGAGGTGGACTTGGCATGCCTTTTTGTTTTTGTTACGTCTGAGGATGTATTCATTTAACAATGATCCTTGTTCTAAAAACATCTTGTGAATGTTAAGTGCAATGTGCGTGTATGTGCCTATTTATATGCTTGATTTTCTGTGTATATATATATATATATATATATATATATATATATATATATATATGTGTGTGTGTGTGTGTGTGTACATATCCATATATGGGATCTGGACACATGCTCGACACATACACGAAAGTGCTTAACATTGCCAAGCAATTCTGTCTATGTGTGCCTGTTTTAGATCGGTCTACAGTGCGGGTAAGGTAAAATTCCTTTTTCCCCACTGTAGTGTGATCTTGGAGCGAGAATAATAAAGTAAGGGGGGTCTGGGAGGTGCAGGGGCTTTGTAGATTTTTTTTTGAACTACACATACATGGAAGTGCTTTTCGATGTTAAGCCCTTTTGTGTATGTGTGTTCGATGTTTTGTGATTCGGACATATGCTAGTCGAGCATGTGTCCTAGACCCAACCCATATACATATATATATATATATATATATATGTATATATATATATATATATATATATATATATATATATATATATATATATATATATATATATATATATATATATATATATATATATATATATGAATATTACTAAATGTAAAAAGCCATAAATTCCTAAATAATGTAAGCATCATTCATAAACCATTTCTTGCACTGTAGTTATATTAGAATCAATTGATTATAAGGAAATATTAAATAATTTCCAATCACTGATTTATCATAATCAACGTATTCAATAACAAAGACATGTTATAGTATTTGCAATATACTCAGTATTCAAGACAGCAGTTTTGTGTAGAAACATTTGTTTATGTATAAATGTGTGTATGTATATGGATCTACCTGACAACATCGACAGTGCATAACACCGACAACGACATCATCAACACCACATAATCGACAGTTCACAAACACGACACCGCATACACTCAACACATCAGAACAACAACCAACAGACAAAACAAATCCCCTCTCCAAAAACCACACACACAACACAAGCACACCAAAATCCTAACAAACAAACACTAAACCTTACATACACAACTATCTACAACCCTAACCGAAACCCTAACCCTAAGGTCCGTCACTATCGCACACTCACCTAACCCATGCACTAACCCTAACTCACTTAACCCGCCCCTAACCCAAAAAATATCACTACTGCACCCTTACCTAACCCGCGCCCTAACCCTAACTCACTTAACCCACCCCTATCCCTACAGACCGTCAACATTGCACACTTACCTTACTCGCACCCTAACGTCCGTCACTACCGCATACTTACACATCCTTTCCCCATCTCGGTGTTCTCCGCATTGGTGTTTTCATCCGTCGGTCTTCTGACTTGTCGATCTTCTGGCATCGGTGATTTTGTTGTCGGTCTTCTCATCTGTCGAAGTTCTCAGGTAGACCCATGTATATATGTATGTACTTATTTATCTTTCTCTCTATCTTTTTTGTCTTTATTTTGTCTGTGTTAACCAGGCTAGTCCTTTTTGGCCAATGGTCTCTTTTTAGGGGAGAACTCAAGAAGTATTCATACTAACTAGGGGAAATTTGGCCAGGTCATGCTTTGATGAAATCTTTCTGAGGTGGTCACTAAGTGGCATGAAATGTCTGTTACAGTTATCCCTGAATCTAAGATTGTGGCTCTAAGTGAAGAACAGATAGAAAAGGAGAGAAAGGAAAGTGCATTTGAGAATGAAAATGATGCAAATATTGTGGCATCAAGGGGTTTAAATGACACTGTCTTGCAAAAATGGTGGCTGAAGGAGAACCAGTAGAGTCAGAAGCCATGCAAGTGCAGTGTGGTGATGGATAAAATATTTAGCAATAAGGAGACAACAGAAAGGAAGAAGGATGCTGCAAATGATGACATGAGCAGAGAAGTAGCATTTTAAAACTACATTTTGTGTTAGACTGCAGGAAGTTAGAGCATCCAATGGTAGACGGACTGAAGCAGAGGGCAATGCTACCTGTGGAAAAACATATGAGGCAGCAGCAGGTTCCAGTGAAGGACTGCAGAAAGAAAAGGATGTGCAGTTCCTGTAAAGATAGACTGCAGCTGTTGAGAGCTGGAAAAAAAGGCCTCTGATGAAGGTGAAAACAAAGGAAGAACAACAAATAAACAGGTACTATATTTAGACAATATTGTTATGCTGTTATGATTCAGTTTGTCTGATATTATAGCATTAATATGTATAAAACTTCACCCTTTCTATGAAATAACTTTTCGGGCATTTGTACTAGAAGAAAAAAATTAATTAATATGAAAAGCAAGGTAATATATGTCCTTAGTAGGACTACATTTATCAAAATTTAAATGCATTGTTAAAAAGAAAAGTATTGTTAGAATTTAGAATGGCTGTGATGAGAAGAAGTTAAGTTAATTTTTAAGCTTATTTCAGCATGTGTATAATATTAAAAATTGTGAATGACAAAAAAGTATGGACTGGGAAGTAAGATTTATGTAACTTAAAAACAGAATATAACAAGTCACAGTATTTGCCTTCTGTTATAATAATACATGGGGAAATGGAGTGTCAAATACTGGGAGAAGCCAAAAGCCTGTGCCTTTCTTTTTTTTTCTGAGAGAATGAGGCTCATTAATCCATGATTGTACAAAATGAAGGAAGAAAGAGGAATAAGAAGAGGTAGATGTGCAGTCTGAGTCAGAAAACTTTAGGGAAGCATGACGTGGCAAAAATGAGACCAAAAGGTAAACAGAAAAAAAGACTGCAAAAAAGAGAAAAAGTTTAAGATAAGTATAGCACTCCTTAACGTAAATGGCATGCAGAATGATGTTATAAAAATTATTATTTTAAAATTTTGTGGAAAATAGAGAGGTAATTTGTTTGCTTATGCAAGTAGTACAAATACAAAAAAGATAGTGGAATTTGAGATTATGTGGAAAAGAAAAGTGGTGTGGACTGCTTTAATAGTAGGTCATCAGTGGTATATCAGCAGTCCAGGCAAACTCAGGGCAGTAACATAGAAATTGCGGGTACATTGTATGTCTCATTTAATGCAGGAATAGAAATGTACATATGTATGCTTTAGATTGTGTGATGAATGCCTACTTTCTGTCTGGCAGTTTGTGTGGCTCAGTGAACTAGGGAAGTTAGCCTGGGTGATGTCACTCATGGTTCAAATCTGGAGGTATCCACATCTTTTGCATGTGAGGTATTATTACACTGGTGTTGTCACAGACTCTCAGTCAGTGTATGGTGTAACATTATGAACATCTATCACATATTAATTACACCAGACAGATGGAGAATGCCATGGACATTTTGAGTGAAGTGCAGTACTGCAGAAACAGGGACAGATGTCAGTATCTGTAACACACAAAATCCTGAACTGGAGTGCAGGTAGCTGTGGCCTGGAGTCACTTTATAAGTACTGACAGTCCCACTGGGCATGGCCATACACTTCGTTAAACTGAGCACAATTCTGTTGTCCCTTGATCAAAATGATCTGTTATGTATAGATATGTCTATACATACATACATATATGAATACATATCCATCTGTCAGTATCTCTCTCTCACATACATAGTATATGTATCTCTATGTATTTTTAAATATATATATATATATATATATATATATATATATATATATATATATATATATATACCCATATATATAGCTATATATACATATATATATATATATATATACATATATGTATAAAACATACATCTCAGTCTCTCCCCATATAGCTACAAAATACAGACACATATCACAAACACACACACAGCTACATTTATATATACATCCCTGTTATATACAGAAATATGTATGTGGATGTCTGTATTGTCCTATATACTCTAATACTGTTGAGTAAAGCTGCTTTATCACAAATCTATAATGTTGCTCAAAGGAGTCAAAGTAAGAGCTCAACAGCACATAATCCACTTACCTCCAGAGCCCTGTGCCTGCTGGGTGTCACCACATAGACAGCAATAGGTGTGAAGGTGGTATAATGTATATTGTCTATGCACACATGGATAGGCACATTGTCCCTTCCCACAGGCTTGCCCATCCAAATGCAAACAGCCGCATATGGCAATACTGGTAACTGTAGACACACATCTAGGATAATAACAGTTATCTGACTGCTAGGATACTACATGCAGATAATAGTAGGAACCAATATCATTCTTCAGGCCACAGATGTTGTTCAACACAAGCCTAGTTTGAGTAATCCACAAGTAGTATGTCTGCAATCAAGTAAAAAACAGACATCACCTGTGGTGCATGCGATAAATACTGTGATCCATAGTGTGTAAGTATAGATAGATAGGGGTTCTATCTCACTGCAGGCCACTGGGTGTTTGTTTGTGTGTGTGTGTGTGTGTGTGTGTGTGTGTGTGTGTGTGTGTGTGTGTGTGTGTGTGTGTGTGTATTCCCTTGGCAAACAGCTAAGAAACCCTCCTTGGCTATCAAACTGCAATGGTTATGCACTGTTTGGCCCTGTAAGTTGCTGCTGGCTGCCAAAGTGCCCTCTTCTACAAGGTCTGATGATGTCATCTACCTTAAGACTACTAACTGCCATTGTAACATCCATCTTAAATTGTAGCACATATAATAAGTACTGTGAGCTATTGTGTGTCATGCTAGACAGGTAGGGGTTCTGATCTCACTACAGGCCACTTGTTGCATGTATGTGTATCTATCCTTCTGCCAAACAACTGAGAAACCCTCACTGGCTGTCAAACTGCAATGGTTATGCACTTTTTGGCCCTGTAAGTTGCTGTTGGCATCCAAGGTGCTCTTCTCTACAACGCCTGATGATGTCATCTACCTTAAGACTACAAGCTGCCATTGTAACATCTGACTTAAAACATGGTGCATGCAATACATACTGTGATCTATAGTGTATAAGACTAGCTGGGTAAGGGTTCTAATCTCTATACAGGCCACTTGATGAATATGCATATGTCCATATAGCATAAATATGATCACCTCAGTAACTTAGAAAGAAGTAGGATTTTGCAGAATTTTTGTTGTAGCAGGTGACGTGGCCCTCTAAATGTCTGACCACAACTTGGCCTGCTGATGTCATCAAGCATAATATGCCCTAAACTGACAGTACTATCAGATATGAGGTGTGTTGCATGCATCACATACTATGATCTGTACTGTGTACCACTACATTGGTAAGTGTTCTAATCTACATGCAGCCAACTTGCACTATGTGTATGCAGTGCCATGCCCTGTAAGCAGTATTTGAAAGTGGAACTATCCTCACTGTAGACATGTTTTTGTGTGTGTGGCTGTTAAGAGTAATTTACACATTTGAACTTCACTAGCATAATGGCTATACAGCCATCACAATCGTAGACAACTGCATACCCTTATTTACATGATCAGCACATATTGTCCCAGTCCAAGAGGGACACAGGGAGAAGCCCTGTGGTGAAATGACAGTAGCCCAGCCAGTCATACAGATGGCATGTGCTGAGGTGCACTGAGGTGCTCTGCTTGCCATTAGCCAGAGCTGTGTTGCAAAGGTGGGTTAAAATCTGATAGAAAAGTATCTCTACAAGCATGTATTATTAACATTACAAAATAGGTTAATGTCCTTACAGTAATTAATCCATGTACTATGCCACTGACAGATATGCAACATTTACAATCAATCATGGTCACACCTTGCCTCATATGCAAGGCAGAGATCGCCTCTGACTAGTCTATATGCTAGAGGCTGCAATGACACTCATTTCACATGATTCCCATTGAACACATGCTGAAGACATGAAGTTCCCTTGTGAGAGTCTATACTGTTGTGTGCAAGTGCCATTTCTGCTTGGAAAGGTCCATTACCAAATGGCCATTGCACTCAGATATTGGTATGCTGAGGGAAGAGTACATGCAGGTTATGAGTAGGTGATTGTGCCCTTAGCTGTGACACATGATTCCCATCATACCACTGGGGAAACATGGTGATCTCAAGCACATTAGATGTAAACCTGTATGGCCAGGTCTGTGTGCCCAGTCATTTTACCCCTCAGTATGTACACCACATGTTATGACTAATGTCCTACTTACCAGTTACATAGGTGTCATTGATACAGATGATACTACACATATATGTGCATGGAGTTTATGGCTATTACTATTTCAGCAGGCATTTGCTCATCACTACCCTCTTGTAGGATATTGACATAACTCACAGACTCCATGAGTGCTCAAACTTTGCATTCATCAGCAAACATTGTTAACCACAGACAGTCAGTAAATGCTTGTATCATGATTAAATGGATTCCAAGCAGTAGAGGACCCAGCACTGAGCCTGTTGAACACTGCTGTGTACAGCTATTTTAGGTGGATGTCCCTATGTTTAATATGTGTGCAATCAATTGGCCATTAAACGACCCCTACAATGATAGTACCATGGATGCCTAAGTAGGTGCTTTGTAAATGATGCCTTAGTGGGGTATATAGTCAAGCACCTTAACTCAGTCTAGAGGATTGTATACCCTGATGTCCCCTCACCCAGGTCCTTTGTGTCTGCCTCAGAAATGTCCACCGTGTTTAACAGTCATGATCCATCTGTCAGACATCTAAACTGTGTACAGTCAACTGTGTGTAGATCAGATATATGTGTGCTCATCAGCTCCATGATGATTGCCCCTACAGCCATACACATATGGGTACTCAGGCAAAGAAGTCTATAGTTCTGGTGGTCAGTGCATGCACCGCCTCTGTGCAAGGGTATAACAGTTGCAGGTATCCAGTCAACTGGGGTCCAGCCAGCGGTTTCAGTATGATTGCAAGGTGTTCCCAATGGTGCAAGTAATTGACACATCCCATGTAGGATGCAGCCTGGGATGTTAACATGTTCAATGGATGCTGTGTATCCTCTATAGTGAGTCCATGTATGACCTGCTCTGTAGATATGGAAGTTATGGGACAGGTTGTAGGAATTTCATGTGTCACATGTGGTGGGGATAGGGGAGTGAAGTAGATGCACAACATGTGGGACTACAGGTTAGTTATGGGTACAGACCCATTCTATGTGGCATCATTAAGTATGAGTCCATCGACTATCTGGGCCTGTGCTTTGAGGTTACACATGTAACGACACTGTGCATTGTGGTTTTGCTTTGTGTAGGTGGCTAATTTTGTCACTTACTGTGTCTACACAACATCGCAACACTATGTGGCTGTTGTGGCTGAGGAGGTTGTGTCACCATTTTAGGGGGCACCCTCACCCCAACTGTCACAAAGCAATGTCCACCTCCAATTGTACAGCCTGATAATGGCAGTTGTGCACCAGGCTGGTCTGCTGTGCCATGAGGAGTCTATGTTCCTCCTGTCAGGTATAGCCTAGGTCATGCAGTTGTAATGCTGCTGCCATGATGCATGGGTTTACAGCTTTGCATACTTGCCATCCCATCAGAGGGGGGGGGGTGCAGTCAAGCTATGTAAACCATCCCACAGAAGATAATAAATGACTTTGTTGAAATATATGTCTGTATTGTATGCAAGTGGGGGGGGTCTTTGTGCTGATAGTTTAATTGACACTGATCTGTGGTCAGATCCCACCAGGGATGACCTCACATTGTGGCTGCAGTAGTCACACATATTGGTAAACACATGATGCAATACACTGGTTCCCCTTGGGAGGATATCACGGCACTCCTCCAGGGCATTGAAGTTAAGGACATAGACTAACCATTGGGCAAGTGAGCTGCAGCATGATTAAGCAACACAGCTGGTAGTCACTTAATACCACTCCACAACATAGTATAATGATATATCTTGATAGACACATGTACATACAAATACACACAATGAATGTCTGGATGCATGGAGCTGCTCCTGTAGCTGGCCATTGTTTTTTTTTTCCCTTCCAGTATTGAATGGCACCAGCATTGTCAACAAGAAATCACAGTATTTCACAAAATATGGATGTGTATCTATCCTTAATAAGTATGTATTCACCACCTGCATTACCTTGAACCCTGTCATTTTGAGGTGTGAAGATGTGGATGGACATGTAGTCTGGCATGGCTGTGGTGCTGTCCACAGCCTTGTACCAGATGTCCTTGACTGCACACATGTCTGCATAATCCAGGTTGGGAACACATTCCACAAAGTGTGGTTGAGTGTTGCCATACCCACCATGTAGCAGCATAACCATGATGTTGTATATAGATGATGTTATCATTGCCAACCTTTCCTTGAACAGTGCATCTAAGATGTATTGTGGGGGTGTCAGTAGCTGTGGCCATTTCTCCAAATCTCAGGGGTGGGAGACAAACACCAACACTGGTGAAACATTGATGTCTGTTGAACAAGGCATCCCAGACAGACATAGAAGATCTTCTGAAAATGACACCACATGCTGAGGCAATTATTAACTTGCATCACATTCTGTGTGTATGAAGCCATCATCACAGGTGTGTGTCAACTGCAGCTGAAAGGTATGCGTATACTCATGAGAGACACAGACTGGCTAAGCACAGTCATGTGTCTGCATACAGGCCAGTGACGTATATCCCTAGTTGTACATACCTGTAGGAACTATGACGTCTACATTATGTTAACTGATATTCCTTGATTTGCAGCAATGTGTGGTAAAGCCTATTGTTTCATCCCACAGAGAGCTATCTGTGATCTGTCCCATATGTAGCCACTTGATACTGACATCAACGTGTCTCACAATGTAATCACCTCTGACTAAGAGGTGTGAGTTTGTGTTTTGCCTCGGGTGTTTGACCGATGAGAGAGTGGTGCATGCAGTATTACTTGTACTGTGCACTCCAGAGGCAGGATGTTCTGAGTTTTCTGTTTGGCAATTTGTCTGGCAAGGAGCTGCAGATATGCAGGTGTGTGTGAAGTGGGTGTAGGGGGCACAGGATGCGACCCTTGCATGTTGGCATAATGCTCATTGCCATATGTAATGATGCTGTTGGAGACACCATGGCAGGAAGGTTTGAAATGCAGTTACATCTGTCACACATTGTATTTGTGTCATAGAACTAGAGGGGTGGGGATGCTCCCAACACCTCAGCAGCAGGTTGTGCAAAGGTAGCGTCATGCTGTCACACCCTTGGGGTTGACAGCCTGATATACAGTGTTTGTAGGCACACCTTGCAGTGAAGATGTGGATGCCAATGCATGCATAGTGGACTTGTTCATTACATTAGCCTTAAAAGCGTACAATGCCTGTTAAGCAACTAGACAGCATATTGTGCGACATGATGTGGGAACACAGATGTGTGTGTCGGGTACATAACTGTATGGTATGACATGCCTAGGATATGTGGCAGGTGGACACACACTGGACAAAGGTAGTCAGTCTGCTGCAGAAGGCCTCAAAGCCATGTCATGCAGGTATGCACCAGTTATTTGTTTAAGAGCAGGATGCATGAAGTGCTATAAAAGTTTCACCTACAATGGCTCACTGTCAGTGTGCTTATTGTTACAGCCAGACTGGAAAGCTATGTCAATGGACATTGTACATTATATTGTGACACTACAGCACTGATACTAATCCCCCTTTTGTCAGTTCCCTATTGACATACCAACAACCCTGGAACAGATGGCATAACACATGAAAAAGCCAACTAATTACCCAGGTTGCTAATCAAGGCATCTGCTTGGAAAAGGGTATGTGAAGCCTAGATAGCCTTTCTTGATGTGGGACAACTATGTGGATGAATAAACATGCTGTGTCCTACTTGCCATTATAAGTTTTGTTGTACCGTTTTGCATGTGATGACAAAAAACATATCAGAGCATGGTATCCTATGTGAGAGTGGTGTCGATGAGACCAGCATTAGTAGTGACCAGGCACTATGAATTGTGCGGACTCTCCTGCTTTACACAGTCTTCACAATGTAATTGTGTCCTTCCATACACACTGCTTGGGTAGTGTTCAACTGCAGAATACCTGTGTAAAACCCCCACCTTACCTTCAAAGCTTTCCTAACATGTTTGTTTGCACTCTGCACACACCTTGGATGATTCTCTTCTTGGAACATGCAGAAAGCAGCTGCAGTACTTAGCTGCACAAAGAACAACTAGCATGTAGTGCCAAGCAGTGTCCCCAGATCTCTGAGTTATGTAACAGGAAATGCCATGAAAGTAGGAGTCTATATTATTTCGCCAAATGCTTAAAATAGTGAATGCTGTTTTATCGACACAATAAAGTCGAAATCCCTAAATCCTAAACACACAGACCAGCAATTTTTTTTCCCAGGGAAAAAAATCACTGGGCCATGTTTGGGACTTTCTCATTTCCTCCACTATAGTGTGATCCCGAAGATGGTATATTTAAGTAGGGCGGGTGTGGGGGGCAGAGCCACACACATTGGGGGGTGTGGGTGGTGAAGCCTCCCACTTTATTTTGTGTTTTTATTTATTTATCTATTTTTTTACAGATCAGCGATTTTTTTCCCTGGGAAAAAAATTGCTGCTCCGTGTGTTCGAGATTTAGGGAATTCGACTTTAATGGGTCGATTAAACAGCATTCAGTATTTTAAGCATTCCCTAAAATAATAAAGACCCAAAAGGTGTTAGCATGGATATGAGCAGTAACACTGGTTCTACACCTACTGATACTGGACTACACACTGTTTGTTATGCTCAAGGCCAAATCATGCCTACAGACTCTAACTGGTGCACCCCACTGAATGCTACACTATGCAATGGATGACAGGAATATTGCTCACTCTACCTAAGATGGCCTGTCAAGGTGTTTAACAATATTAGGTCAGCAGGTCTTGCTAGAAGCTGTGTAGGTTATCTACTGAGTGTTATGTCAGCTGGTGGGTAGGTAAGTGTCTGACATTCATAATCTGGGAAAATAGCATTGAGAAACCTACGCTACAATGACACAAGTCAACAGTGAATTTCCCCAGACATCATTGATGGCACACCCCTTCTAGCCATTCCCTTTTTGCAGTCACAGCCACTGTCAGTGCCCTCTGATTGG
The DNA here is from genome assembly GCF_019279795.1 of Protopterus annectens. Taxonomy (NCBI): domain Eukaryota; kingdom Metazoa; phylum Chordata; order Ceratodontiformes; family Protopteridae; genus Protopterus; species Protopterus annectens. Next base: position 476,108,703 of record NC_056751.1, read on the forward strand.
CTACATTAGCAGGAGATTGCATACCAGGAGCTGTCACTGAATCCCACACAGAATCTATAGTTATCCAGATGACCTGTGACACACATTCACTTACTGTCTGAGCCACTGAAAAATACTAAATACTAGAGACTGCACAATACTATCCTTTGGAAAGTCATCTACCAATGGAAAATAAAGATGCGTCCATACACCACACACAGTTGAACCAGTACTCATGGACATATGGACACAGAGAGAAATGTAGTCTTCGACTTTCAGTGGTTGGTGAGATGTGGAGATGCATTCAATGTTGTACAACCTAAAAAGACAGGTTTGTGATGTAACTCCCAGACTGTCATTACAATAATGAATGTGGCACTCATCACACCTGTCATTGCTACAATGGCACCCTTGCTATGTCACTACACAGGCATATCTTACAACTGTAGGAGTCACACATGTTTCATGGTACAGCAATACACATTGCAGCTAACATGTCCTCTGGAGTCCATGTCAAGACCATAGATGTGTAGTCTGTCTCATAAATGCTTTGTAGGGGAAGTGTATGGCTGCCATACAGGGAGGTGTCAGATCCAATTGTGTACCTTCTGCACATCCATGATAGGACAACGACATGTCTTACTTGACCTACACATCTGCACTGTCACTGTGATATAAATACTACATGTTGGAGAGACAGGTATGTAACACAGGCAGTACACCCTATATGTAACAGGCACCCCATTTATGTGCAATGCACATCTGCTGTGACACACATCAATTTCAGGTTACACCATGGGATGCAGAACATAACAATCATAGCTGTTGTTGGACAAATGTCTCTACTGGACACAGGGAATTTATAGATGGGTCAGCCCCAGCACGACAGCTTTTAGATGTGTTAGTTCCCCAAATACTGGTGACACTTATCAAGGGTATCAGACCTTTTCACAGATTAGGGATGCATAAGTATGCTGAATGATGCCATTGTCCTAGTTAACCTGTTACACACATATGGACTTATGGAGCCTTGCACCTATAGTGCTGTACTTTTCTGAGGACATATTTCTTCTGTACTGACATTCTATCATGTGCTGTGACATCTATGACATTCTTGCTTCTGTGTATCCATAGGAGTCCCCAACAAAATCCTGAAACAGAAACAGATCCATGACACACCTTTCATTGCACAAGTATACAGCCTTTACAACATCATACAACATAAGGTACATGAAATTATGTGGCTTACTCATTACAAATCCATATCTGTCAGTAACCACTACAAGTGGCATGGCTAAACTATGCATTACACAAGTACATGTTAATTTGGGTCTACATGAGAAAGCCAAAAGCTTGAAAAGCTGATGATGAGAAGACCGACACCGGAAGATCGACAATGAAGATGACCAACAGTTGAGAATCCCATCGCTGAGAACACTGACATGTCAAACGAGTACTAGTGGGTAAGTATGCGGTAGTGACGGCTGTCAGGGTTAGGGTGCAGGTAAGGTAAGTGTGCGATAGCGATGGTCTGTAGGGTTAGGGGTGGGTTAAGTGAGTTAGGGTTAGGGCATGGGTCAGGTGAGTGTGCGAAAGTAACAGACATTAGGGATAGAAGCGGGTTAAGTGAGTTAGCGTTAGGGTGCGGGTTAGGTGAATGTGCGATAGTGATGGACCTTAGGGTTAGGATTTGGGTTAAGGTTAGTGCATAGATAGCTGTGTATGTAAGGTTCAGTGTAGGTTTGTAAGGTTTTTGGTGTGCTTGTGTTGTGTGTGTGATTTTTGGACAGCGCATTTGTTTTGTTAGTTGAGTGTCAGGATTGTTGTTTGTCGGGTATGTGAAGTTTCATGTTTCTGCACGTTCGGTTTTGTGGTGTCGGTGATTTCGTTGTCGGTGTTTTAGTGCATCGGTGTTGTCAGATAGACCCATTAATTTATATAGTCACACTGTGCATCAAACACATAGCTTAATTTCCCTGCATCGATGATGAGGATGACCGGGATGCAGCACAGGTATCATCACTTGCACAAGGTGCTTTGAGGGGGAGCAGGAGGCCTAGGCTGACCCAAAAGGTTGACAGCATGTGTATGAGTCAGAAAAGGAAGCAGGTACAATAGACCATGCACTTGTACTGTATGTGTGTGTAGGTGACCTGCATTTAGCAGTGGTGTGTCAGTGTGTGTGTGTGTGTGTGTGTGTGTGTGTGTGTGTGTGTGTGTGTGTGTGTGCGTGTGTGTGCACAGTCAAGCTCAGTGCTAGCCCTACATGTGTGTATGTTGGACAACTTTGAACCGTGCATGGTAGAGATGACATTTCACTGTCTCTGGGCCCGAACACTGGAACTGGTTCTGCCAGGAGTTGCACTGGCACCTCAATGCCCAATGGCAGTGCAAGTACCTGATGGTGACTGCTGTCTGCTGGGACCCTGTCCTCTGCAGGAACACCTGGGACCATGAGCCCATAGTCTGCCACATCTTGGTGTGGACAACATACACCCCTTTGTGGTGCTGAATGTACTGCCAATATGGGAGCATGATTATGCACTGCCACATGGACTCTCAGCAGATGGGGTTGCTGACCTACGTCCACAAGGCTGACACTCAACTTCCATGTTCCAGCACAGACACTGTGCATTGCAGGACAGACACTGTCTCATCCCATCTTCTGTCCACTGCATCAGTGAAATAATCCAGGGTGTCACCAATGAGGTGGAGGCAGTGACAGATGTCAGACTGTGCTGCATCCATAACCCTGAGCATATGTCTGGAGTTTCTTTCAGAATGTGTCTGTGCCTTCATGATGGCCCAAAAGATAAGCCAAGTGACCCATGATGTGATACCTGCAACAGGATGTGGAAGGACGGCAGGCATCCTACGAGCACCCCTCTCAATATGTCTGTGTGGAACCTCGCCAGCTTTCTGTCTATGGCTAATGTCTACACTCATTGGAGCCATAGTTGCCACAAGTTCCTGTTCAATATCCCCACCTTCTGACTATCCAATATCTGTGGCCTCTAGGGACTGGGTATGTGTAAGGCATACTGACAGTGTGCAGTGGCAATGAGGGCAGAAGAGTGATGTCAACCACTGGGACATATTCAGCCCCAGAAACCCCCATCTGTGCCTCACTTTGGCCACCATCATCATCAGAGTCTGAAGAGATACTGACATCAGGTTGTGTAGGGGATAGAGACCAACCCCCCAGTCACCTGTGATAAGAGAGGAAAAAGCAGTACATTAATATGTACACTGTTATGCACTGCAGTACTATGTACCAATAAATGTACAGCTTTATACACTGTTGGCACTATTACAGACCTGTTGAAATCCCAACCTCATATAGTAGGACAAGAGGAAATTACTATTCCTACAAACAGCTGTAGTTACTTGTAAATAAAAGGTCTTTACACACCAATCTCATCAGAAAAAAATGAGGTACACTGTTGATATTTGTGAAGACTCTTCACAGTTGACACATATGGCAATCTGCAACATCCTGACAATAATGTTGCATCTATCAGTGTCATGACACCTACCAGGCATATGTATGACTGTAACATGTGTACAGTCATAAAATATCTGTGTATTTGGAAATCATGCTAACAGCACAGCACTCCAGGTAGCATGGCTGGGATGACTATTTAGGGATTACATTGCTATAAACCTACATCTATAATAAAACAGTGTTGTGCTTACTAGGTGCAGGACCATTGCCTTGTCCTCTACCTGATGGACCTGTGAAAAGTAGAGGAAGAGGTAACGTCAATACCACCACATGTTGCAACACAACAAGGTAATATGTCTATATATCTCATATACACCAGAGGTCAACCCCTCGCTGGTTAGATCTGACCATAAACAAATCACTTTGGAAAGCCACATTCCGCCCCCACCCCCGGACAAGGAAACCACCATGAAAAACTTTTCAAAAGCAAACTTCACTTTACTTAAGATGGAGGTGGAAAGTTTCAAAGCCCCAGTGCTAAATGATAACGCTGTCCAAGCTGAAAATTCTTTATTAATACATTCTACGGGCACCTACAAGAATGCACGGATCATGCCACTGCAAGCAAAACCAAGACTCACTCCTCCAAGAAAAGGAAACCAGTCTGGTGGGCCTCTGCCATAAACAAGCTATACAACAGAAGGAGGAAACTAGTACAGAAAAGAGTAAAATCCCAAGAAGGGAAGACATCCCTGATCAGTATCAGCAAGAAACTATGATCCCCCATAAAATCGTCCAAAGCGAGCTTTGAAAGAAAACTTGCTAAGGACACCAAAGATAACCCCAAGGCATTCTTTAACTTTGTCAAGAATCTAAGTGGCAATGTTCATATCTGCTCAGAGTTAGTGCATAATGGCACAAAATACACTGAACCAACCAATATTGCTAACATCCTGGCAGACAGTTTCATTGCAAACTTCACCCCCCTTCACCCCAAAAGGGCCCATAACCATACCAGAAGAATGTTGAGCCCCTGAAATCACAGACACTCAGGTTAAAATAGCCCTCTCCAAAATCCAAAAACACAGCATCAATGGGACTGGATGGTGTCCCAGGCTGCGTCCTACACTAGCTCAAAGATGATTTAACCCCTCACCTAAACACACTATTCAAACTCAGCCTCTCCACATGCTACATACCCATATAGTGGTGCACAGCAACAGTTATTCCACTCCACAAAGGTGGAGACCCAACAGACCTCAGGAACTATCACCCTATAAGCCTGCCTAGCTTGGTCTGAAAGGCTATGGAGCGCATCATCATGGAACTCATTAACAGAGACATTGGGAACCTCCAAACACTAGACCCTACCCAGTTCAGCTTTGTTAAGGGAAGATCATGCCTCCTAAACCTGGCAGACTTCTTTGAGACAGTTACCAAGGCTATAGACGAGGGAAATGTGGTACACACAACCTACCTAGACCTTGCAAAAAGGTGTTCAACACCATTCCCCATTCTGGTATTATAGACAAGCTCACCAGCTTGAACATAAACCCCTATTTCACAAGATGGGATGCCAATTGGCTCACGGACAGAACCCACATGGTGACAGTTGGGGGAGCTAGGTCTGACTCTAAACCGGTGGCAAGTGGCATTCCCCAGGACTCAGTCCTAGGGCCCGTCCTGTTCAGCATATACTTCTCAGAGGTACAGACAAGCACAGGAGGACTATGGCTGACCAGGTTCGTAGACGACTGCAAATTAGGGGCTATAATTGACTCACCGGCTGCCACAGACATCCTCCAAAAGGGTCTCACTGAGATGGATACCCGGTGTCAAAATCATGGCCTCAAGCTAAATGTCAAAAAGAGCATAGTTATTCCCTTTGGAAATAACAAAGTACCCACAAACTACCACATAGTTGGTAATCCCCTAAATACGGAAAATGTAATAAGGGATCTGGGGACCCAAGTAGATAGTAATCTCTCCTTTGATAATCACATTGCCAAAGTGGTTAGAAAATCCTTCTATGTGGCCCACCTAATCACAAAAGGGTTTGCATCCAGATCAAAAGAGGTCATTGTGCCCCTCTACTCATCACTCATCAGACCCCATCATAGAGTACAATGCCCCATTTTGGGATGTACCTTACAAGACACCTGCAACAGCTGGAAAGACCACAGAAGTACCTCATCAAGAGGATCACTCACCTCAAACAGATGCCCTTTGCAGGTCAACTGAAGAAACTCCAGCTGTACTCAGTTGCATACCGCCTGCTCAGAGGTGATCTCTGCTTGACATATAAAGCCATGTCCAAACCAGAATTGAAGGACATGCTCCTCCTAAAGAAAACCTTATCCCCTCAAGCCACACGCTCTAGGGATCTAAACCTCACCACAACAATAAATAGGATGTGCTGGAGCAAGAGATTCCTGTCAAGGAGACTTCCCATGCTTTGGAAAAAGATTCCAATCTACAATTGGCAGAGCTCCTTGCTAGCACTCTTCAAGAGAAACCTTGACGAGTGGATGGGAAAATGAAAGTTTACCCCAGGGATCACTTCAGTGGCTCTGCTGGACAGAGGCACAGGGAACTAATCTAATAAGTGCATTCGGGCAGATAGCCTAGTACCTACGTAAGAACCTATGAACCTATATTTACAGTAAAGCAAGTAAAAGAGTGCTAGAGTAAAAGCTGAAGTCGAACGAGGTATATAAAATTCTTTTATTTAATCCACACCATGCAGCAGATATACTCCATGGAGTGCAGTGTCAGTTGTGAGTACAGTGACTACAATTCTTCTATAGCTGATGTAGCGCATATATACCTCACAAGCTTTTAGCATAGAGCAGTATGGGCCAAGCAGTAAAAAATGCAGGAACACAACTACACAGAACAGTTTCGCATAATGTGGGCTTAGATAACTACCAAGGTGTTATGTAAATGGATTTGAAAATATATAGCATTCCAGGTAATCATTTATGTGGTAATCATGGAGCAGACAGGTTAGGCAGTTCTAATTACATTACAAAAACATCATGACAGTTGAGAGGCATGCTTGTGTACATTAAGTAAATTAGTCAGGTGTCATGCCTTAGTTGGCAGGCATGGGTGTAGAACCCAATACCTGTGATTGAAGGGGACATCTGCAAATAATGTAACAATTGACTGCAGCAACGTAGAGCAGACATGCAACGACTGCAGCCCTATTGCAAATATTAATACAAATTTGTTTAGGAAACCACAATGCTGCTTAACACTTCATTGGTATTACTGATAATTCTCTGTGAAATATACACATACTATATGCTAATAAAGTGGGATACCTCAGCCATATAACTTTTGTTCTTGGAATGGAAGAAAATTAGAGCATTATGTGACTGAAATTGCCCTGGAGACAACCTTGAATGACACTATGAGTTGAGGAATACATTTTACATTGCATTCCTTCTGCATTGTAGAGCTATTATAGTTTTACACTTGTCTACAGTGGCAGTAGAACACACATGCAATGTATACAGCCATGCTGCAAATATCAAAACAGATTTATTTAGGAATCCACAATGCTGCTTAACACTTTATTGGTATTGCTGATAATTCTCTGTAAAATCTACACACACACTACCTGCTCATAAAGTGGGCTACCTTAGCCATATACCTTTTTTTCCTGGACTGGAAGAAAATGAGAGCATTATGTGACTGAACCTGGTCCGGAGACAGCCTTGAACCATACTATGAGTTGATCAATACATTTTTCAGGCCATTAGTTTTGCATTTTACAGCTATTACAGTTGTACACTTGACTGCAGAAACCTTACTATAGACATGCAATGCATGACACCACAATCCTGCTTTGCACCTTTTTGCTTACTGTTTATTGCATATATTGCACTACAGTTTTTATTGTTTATTCTTTATTGCAGTACATTTTTTATTCTTTATTGCTTATTGCACTACAGTTAGCATACTATATCCATACTTACCACACTCACGGCACAACCACGCCATGTACCCAGCATGGGACTGAATATTGCAAGTCCTCTCAGCTGCAGCTGCTGGGAGAGAAGCATACCATTATGCATACCAGTTTTGCACACATTTAGCTTGCATTTTGGTAAAACAGTAGAAAAAAATGCTTACATATTTGTGGGGCATGTCCAGCTCTAGCCTCCTGGACCCAGGTCTCCAATGTTCCCATCTCATAGTGGAGATGGCACTGATCACTAGTGCAGTGGATACCAGTAGCACTGGTAAGGTCCCTGGTCAACCAATCCCAGGCCTCATACTTATATTCTGAGCCCTGGTAACTGCCCTGCAACAGCCTAGATTCATAATTGCATATGAGGAGCCTAACAAAATCCCTGGACTCCTGCACACCCCATCGCTACACCTAAAAGCGACCACCCTCTCCAACCACCTGGCATATCAGCAGACAAGCAGACTCCAACAAATGGTGCAGAATTCCCATCTCTTGGCCTTAATATAGGCTGTTTTCCCACCCTTACTGGTCATTTAGCAACATTCAAAAAAGCGACATGGTGCTTAGCATTGCACAAAACAGCTAAGCGAAGCTGAGCTTCGCAAAAACTCTACAACCTTCACATACATACTCAGAGCAACTTAGATGGACTTCCACATAAGTAGACATATATAATTAATTGCATCCGGTTTCTATATTTAGATGCCTTGCAAGTGTCAGTTGTCTATGTGTAAGCATAGCTTGGCATTGTTGTGCTCCGTGCTGCACACAGACAATAAAAAAAATAACACTTTACAAATTTAAAACACAGACTATTAATACACAGCACATTTCTACAGTAGCATGGGACATTACAGGGATCCTCACCATGTACATAACATCTGACCAGCTTCTACACTTCTGCCTAAATGGATTCAATATCCCTGTCACTATGATCTCCCTCAGCAACATGCCATGATTAATATGCATAGCTCGCTGCCGAGGGTGAACCATGGCCGTGTACTTGGGTACATTCCATGTAGGCTCTACATGGAGTCTACATGGAGTTTATTAAATCCTGGGGATATTGTTTAAGGAAAACAGCAAATGTAATAGTTTGTATATGTTCCCAGGCAACATGGGAGGTGAAATGTTGCGTACTATTTTTTTTTTTTTTTTTTTTTTTGTGAACAAGGTGGATTTTAACCAAAAGATGGATAGTTTGTAATGTAAAGGAAAAAGGGAGAATTAAATGCAATAATATTTAAATATAATGAATGTGCAAATAATGAAAGAAAGAATGAAAAGTGTTAATGTAATAAAACAATCTGAATTATTTTCTTGATAAATGCCATGGGATCGCATACATCCACCCTGAGTTACCACTAACTCAGACAAATGGGATTTGGGTTTAACATCTCATCTGAATGATGGCACACTCAGAAATGCAGCACTCCTTAAGCAATGGTCACAAGTTTAAATTGCTCATTTATTTACATGCATCAATAGAGCTATATTCAGTCCCCCATTTTTTTGGGCCAAAAACATCTTTCCTCTCCTCACCAGCACTTGCATATCAGCCATAAGCAAAGTTGTTCTAATTTCCCTGCTTCAGTATGATCTCTGCATTATTGCCCCCTACAAGAAAAAATTAGCAATTGTGGAAATAACCACTAATTCCTTCTCCCTTTATCACAATCTCCACACTCCAAGAGTAGCATTATTTTAACATGCTCATGGCAATGAGGGATAAACCATGACTCCAGCCCACCTATCTGGGTTCAGTTAGTAACTTGGCTGACTGGCTGAATGGCAGGGAGAGAAAGAAATGCTCATCCAAGGGGGACACGGTTGCATGGGCACTCTCATTAGTAATTTATGGTAGATGCTGATGTTGGGGCATAGCCCAAATAGGCAAAAGGCTGGAACAGGGCTGAACTGCTAATGATGTGTGGTGAAACACTGCACAGCCACATCATTTGCATGCACCTCAGTTATATCCATGCAACATAATGGTTGGGGGAATGAGTAGGTCTAAGAAAAAAATATGTAACCCCCCTGGTGAAAGGCAATAGTGAGACCCCACCTGGACACACTTAGGCTTCACAACTGGATCCAGTTCATATCTCTGAACCGGTTAGTGTAAAACGTCTGGACAAAGCCTAAAATAATGAGAGGACAAATGCCCCAAACTAGAGACAGATGTTTCATACTGATTCTATAAGCTTAGAAATTTGCTAGAATAACAGGATTTGTGTTAGCATGCATTTTATGAAGGATAAAAAGTCAGAAACTCAAATGTACATCATTATTTAGTGAATTCAACCCTCAGTGATTTGTTAAAAAACCCACAAATTTTATAGGGAACAGACTAAAAATATGAAGCAAAAATCTTGGCATTATGAAAAATCAGGACAGTTGAAAGGTATGCCCCATTTTAAATCAGGTTGCTGGGGGAAGGGAAGAATTGGCAGACCCAGCAAAACACAAGGGCACAGTGTTTGCAGGCTGTAGGATAATGCAGGGGAGTGATAAAGACCTCCCTATCAAAAAAAAAAAATAGTACCAATGTCTTACCCATACCTAAGCTGCATGGCTTCCCGTAAAGCAATAACCTGATCTACTACTAGGATCTCAGCTCTGTAGGATGCATTCTAAAACATCTTATCCTCTTATGAAAAATGTCTTCCTACAACCTACAAAACTATTCAGAAACTGTTCTCACACTCATGACTCCAAGAAATAATCTCCCGTCTAAAAAAATACTTCATTGTCATTTGTTCCTCACTTTAGCAATCTCCCCATCACTTAAATTAACTCTAACTTTGTGTCAGAGTGCAACTTAAAAACAAACTGCCTCAGATAGACCCAATTTGCCTGCTTTCCCAATAGCTCTGTCTCCTAACCTCCTAGCCACTTTTCTAATGTTCTCCTCTCCTTTCTCTTCTCTGATATCTCAGTGATTCATGAATTATATTGTACATAGTGTAAATTCTGTCAATAGAAGAACATATTTGTTTATTCTTTGGATGTTGCACTTCTTAACTGTTGTTTTACATTGACTTCTAACTTTTCTTGCTATGTTAATGTCTGTACTTATTCTCATAATCAATGCTACTGTGCTACAAATAAACAAACAAACAAAAAAAAATCCCATGTGCTGCATTTGCATTTAGTAAACAGATATCAATAAAATTAAATTAAATTAAATTAAATAAAAAAAAAATACCCAAAGCAACAAGCCAAAATGTCCACTTATCTGAAATGAACCAGGAGAATAATTTTGAGTATGTGACTTTCTCAGAAACTCAGCAGTTTTTTATTTATTTATTAACATGTTGCATGGATATAACTGAGGTGCATGCAAATGATGTGCTGGGTCTGCCAATTCTTCCCTTCCCCCAAAGGAGAAGAGGAGGGCGAAGGCATGCCCGAAGGCAGGAAGATAGGAGGAAGGTTAGGAGTGTAGCAGTGAGGGTAGGAACTTTGAATGTTGGCAGTATGACTGGAATAGGAAGACAGCTAGCTGATATGATGGAGAGAAGGAAGGTTGATATATTGTGTGTGCAAGAGACCAGATGGAAGGGAAGTAAGGCCAGGTGTTTAGGAAATGGGTTCAAATTGTTTTATCATGGTGTGGATGGCAGGAGAAATGGGGTAGGGGTTATACTAAAGGAACAATATGCCAAGAGTGTTTTAGATGTGAAGAGAGTGTCTGACAGAGTGATGTTTATGAAGCTCGAAATTGATGGTGTAATGATGAATGTTGTTAGTGCATATGCTCCACAAGTTGGGTGTGCGATGGATGAGAAAGAGAAATTTTGGAGTGAGTTGGATGAAGTTGTGGTGAGTGTACCCAAGGGTGAGAGACTAGTGATTGGAGTGGACTTTAATGGGCATGTTGGTGAAGTGAACAGAGAGGATGACGAAGTGATGGGTAGGTATGGTGTTAAGGAGAGGAATGCAGAAGGTCAGATGATAGTGGATTTTGCGAAAAGGATGGACATGGCTGTGGTGAATACGTATTTTAAGAAGAGGGAGGAGCATAGGGTGACATACAAGAGTGGAGGAAGATGCTCACAGGTGGATTATATCCTATGTAGGAGGGCCAGTCTGAAGGAGATTGGAGACTGTAAAGTGGTGGCAGGGGAAAGTGTAGTTAAGCAGCATAGAATGGTGGTATGTAGAATGACGTTGGTGATCAAGAAGAGGAGGAGGAGTGTGAAAGCTGTGCCAAGGATTAAATGGTGGAAGTTAAAAAAGGGTGATTGTGAAGTGGAGTTTAGGGAAGAGTTAAGACAGGCACTGGGAGGCAGTGGAGAGTTAGCAAATAGCTGGGTAACTACAGCAGAACTAGTAAGGGTGACTGCTAGAAAGGTGCTTGGTGTGACATCTGGACAGAGGAAGGAGGACAAGGAGACCTGGTGGTGGAATGAGGAAGTACAGGAGAGTATACAGAGGAAGAGACTGGCGAAGAAGAAATGGGATTGTCAAAGAGATGAAGAAAGTAGACATGAGTATAAGGAGATGAGGCGCATGACAAAGAGAGAGGTGACGAAAGCTAAGGATAAGGCATATGGAGAGTTGTATGAGAGAGGGAGAAAAGGACCTGTACCAATTAGCTAGACAGAGGGACAGAGCGGAAAGATGTGCAGCAAGTAAGGGTGATAAAGGATAGTGAGGGAAAGGTACTCACAAGAGAGGAGAGTGTGTTGAGTAGATGGAAAGAATATTTTGAGAGGCTGATGAATGAAGAGAATGAGAGAGAGAGAAGGTTGGATGATGTGGGGATAGTGAATCAGGAAGTGAAACAGATTAGCAAGGAGGAAGTAAGGGCAGCTATGAAGAGGATGAAGAATGGAAAGGCTGTTGGCCCAGATGACATACCAATGGAAGCATGGAGGTGCTTAGGAGAAATGGCAGTGGAATTTCTAACTAGATTGTTTAATGAAATTTTGGAAAGTCAGAGGATGCTTGCGGAGTGGAGAAAAAGTGTTTTCGTACCTATCTTTAAGAATAAGGGTGATGTGCAGAGCTGCAGTAACTACAGAGGGATAAAACTGATTAGTCACAGCTTGAAGTTATGGGAAAGAGTAGTGGAAGCAAGGTTAAGAAGGGAGGTGATGATTAGTGATCAGCAGTATGGTTTCATGCCAGGAAAGAGCACTACAGATGCAATGTTTGCTCTGAGAGTGTTGTTGGAGAAATACAGAGAAGGTCAGAAGGAGTTGCATTGTGTCTTTGTATACTTGGAGAAAGCATGTGACAGGGTGCCTAGAGAAGAGTTGTGGTATTGTATGAGGAAGTCGGGAGTGGCAGAGAAGTATGTAAGAGTGGTACAGGATATGTATGAGGGTAGTGTGACAGTGGTGAGGACTGCAGTGGGAGTGACAGATCCATTTAAGGTGGAGGTGGGATTACATCAAGGATCAGCTCTGAGTCCTTTCTTATTTGCAGTGGTGATGGACAGGTTGACAGATGAGATCAGACAGGAGGCCCCGTGGACTATGATGTTTGCAGATGACATTGTGATCTGTAGTGAGAGTATGAATCAGGTTTTGGAGACGCTGGAGAGGTAGAGATATGCTCTAGACAGCAGAGGAATGAAGGTCAGCAGGGCTAAGACAGAATATATGTGTGTAAATGAGAGGGAGGGTAGAGGAATGGTGAGGATGCAGGGAGCAGAGTTGGTAAAGATGGATGAGTTTAAGTACTTGGGATCAACAGTTCAGAGTAATGGTGAATGTGGAAGAGAGGTGAAGAAGAGAGTACAGGCAGGGTGGAATGGGTGGAGAAGAGTGTCAGGAGTGATTTGTGACAGACGGGTACCAGTAAGAGTGAAAGGGAAGGTCTACAAGAGGGTAGTGAGACCAGCTATGTTATATGGGTTGGAGACAGTGGCATTGACAAAAAGGCAGGAGTCAGAGCTGGATGTGGCAGAGTTAAAGATGTTAAGATTTGTACTCAGTGTGACTAGGATGGATAGGATTAGGAATCAGTATATTAGAGGGTCAGCTCATGTTGGACAGTTTGGAGACAAAGCAAGAGAAACGAGATTGCATTGGTTTGGACATGTGCTGAGGAGGGATGATGGGTATATTGGGAAAAAGATGCTAAGGATGGAGCTGCCAGGTAAGAGGAATAGAGGAAGGCCTAAGATAAGGTTTATGGATGTGGTGAGAGAGGACATGCAGGCGGTTGGTGTGACAGAGCAAGATGCAGAGGATAGGAAGAAATGGAAAGAGATGATCCACTGTGGCGACCCCTAACGGGAAATGCTGAAAGAGAATGATGATTAACATGTGTTTACTGTGATAGTTTGCCTGGATTCAAGAATCCATTTTTGGTGGAGGCCCAGGGAGAAAAACCTCCAGCATAATACAATATACATGTTAAGAAAATATCAGATATATTAGCAATTATACCATAATAGATAAACGTTTACATATGCTTAAATATCAATAAAATATAGCTATTTATGCATGCTGTTTAAGCAGACATCTCTTGAATAAAATAGATGATTTCACACAATGGTTATAAAGGAGTATGCTTTGCTAGACAGATATGCAAATTAATATTTGAATAAAGCAAAACATAATACAGAAAGTTAACAATTGATTAACATGGAGTAATTATAAATGGATGAAACAGAGACATCGTGGAAAATAAAATAGTAAAGAGAAAGGATAAAATGAAAGTGAACAGAGGCGATACTAGGAAAGCAGGGATAGAAGAATGGAAAGTGCAATATTATGAAAAGAGAAATAAAGTTTTAGAAAGAAAGTATGAGAAAAGGTATATGGCGATATGTAGGTAGAGTTCAGCAAGTGAGATAAAATCTTTGTAAGCAAATATGACACAGGTAAATATAAATAGTAGGGATGTGCATATGATTATTAGAAGAGATTAGAATAGATAGACTAAAAACATATATATATATATATATATATATATATATATATATATATATATATGTCTAGTAATTTACCAGGTTTACAGCAGATTCAGTTCCACATTTTGGTTCAAAATCATTTTGTGTGCCTAAAGTTCACAGTTTAGTCAGGGAGATTGTTCCAGGAAACTGAGTAGGAGTATAGACATTTTCCAGTGGATTTATTTGTCTATATAATGAGATAGGTTGCTTGTCTTCAGATCTTAGGGATCTAATGGGTAGATAGTCAAATAGTATGGAACTGAGAGAAGGACACGCTTCGGGTATGCAGATAATTTTATGGGCCATTACTTGTAGGTAACTAAAGTGCTGTGAAAGTTCTAACCATTTACGAGACTTAAGAGAGGTACAATGGTGGGAATAATAGGTTTTATTAGTTGCACACTTGGCTATTTTATTGTAGCTGCATTCAAGCTTGGACTTCAGAGAGAGCAATGAGATTGATAAGAGTAATGGCTCCATACAGGAGTACAGGTAATAAGTGGGCATTTGCAACAGTAATTCTACTAGATGTATTAAGGTAATGTTTTTACCTTCAGAACAACCTTAGTTTTTTAACAACTATGGATGTGAAAGTCAAGTCTAAGGTTTTCATCAAGTATCACACCTATGAGTTTAGTATTGATAATTACTTTAATTGTTGTATTATTTTAAGAGAGGATGGTAAACTTGGTTTTGTGAAGAGCAAACATTTTGGGAGTGAAAAGCATGAGTTTGGATTTACTAGGATTAAAAAATTGAAGATTTGAGAGCTAGGATTTTATAATTTTGAAAGCTTCTTTTTTTTTAAAACAAGAAACATCTTTATTAAATTATCACGTATGACATGGGCAATCATAGAAATTTAAACAAACCATATTGACATCATTTTAGTTGCAAACATTTTACATTGCAAACCACATTGACATAAGTTTACTTGCACAAAGTCCAAAAGGCTCCAAAACCAAAATAAATCCAAGGCAGAAGGTCATGAGCAGCAATTATTTTATTTGGTAAACCACTTAAAACCAAAACAAAAAACAATTGCATATATATTAAGCACTTTCATCCCTTATCAGAACTTCATCAGAATATAAAAACCGTTAAGTTACAAAACTTTCATACACTCATCCATGAACAATGACAATACTTCCTTTGATGTTTCAAGAGGGAGTGTCTCCAACCATTTCTAGGCAAAATAGTATCACAATGCCATATAGTGCTCAGAAGATTTAAGTGCACTTCATCTTGACAGTGTGTAATCTTACAAACCAGCTACAAAACTGTAAATCCTTTTGTATTCTACAGATTATGTTTTATATATATATATATATATATATATATATATATATATATATATATATATATATGAAAGCTTCTGTTTAAAATCTTAGATAAAATAATAAAAATCACATTAAAATGAGAAATGTGTAGTCCTTTAACCATGTAAAACTTAACTATGTTAAAACATTATGCAAAATTGTATATTATTGTACCATTTTCCCCTACTTCTGTTTCATTATCTTGTCAATGCTTTACATTTCAAAAGAGGTGCAATGGAACATGACTTATTCAGTCCAGGCCAACCATGGGCATTCAAAGTCAATTTCCAATATAATTCCCTTAGTTCCAATAACTGTACCCATGGACCTCCTCTCATTCCCTCCGTTAATCCTTCTATAACGACGAACTTAAATGTGTGACTTTTGTTGTGCAAAACATGTCTTCCCAAGGCATTATTATTATAACATATATTATAATATTATAATTATAATAAATATAATAAATATTATAATAATTATATATTATATAACATAATTATTATAAAATGTCATCCAGGTAATGTGACATTTTTATTTTGTGGAGAGGTGGGGTAGAAAAGATTGAGGCATTTTTAACATACATCAACAACACTAGTAACTTTTTGAAATTTATGTATGAATTTGACAGTGAGAAAATATCTTACCTGGATGTCCTCCTGTATAAGGACAGGAATAACCACAGATTTACAGTTATGATTTTCAGAAATCCCACCTTTTCAAACTCCTTTCTCCATTTTGACAGCTACCATCCCTTCCACGAGAAGAAATCTGTGGTGAAAGGCATTTGCTTAGAGCTGCTAGAATGGTCACTATGGAGGAGGATTTCTACAATGAATGTGAACTTTTACTGGGTATGTTCTGTAAGAGAGGTTAATCCAATGGACTGTTAGAGGAACTTAAGTTAAAGGTTATAAGAAAAAGCAATACCAGTTGGTATAAATCCATCTTACAAGAGTCTACAAATTTTATAATATAAAATATAGGGGAGGGAAAAGTAAGTGGAGATTTGAGTAGACTTCATTACTCCATGAATTTCAAAACTACCTTTAATATGGACCACGGAACACTTAACGGGATATTGAAAAAAACTGGGCAATTATTTATGAAAATCCCACTTTGAGGAAGAAGTTAGGACATAAACCTGGTTTTACATTTAGAAGCGATAGCAACCTGAAGGAAATTTTGGAACACACATCTAAAAAAAACATGCACTGGGTATGTCATATGAAGAAATGTGGGTTCTGTTCCCAGTGCAAATTCATTATAATTTGTGATAAGTTTCTTATTAAAGGCAATGAATTCAAAGTTAGGTCAAATTTTGAATGTAATTCTAGGAGAGTGGTCTATGTGAGATTATGCCAACAGTGCACATGTTTTTACATAGGTAAAACTGAGCATAGATTGAAGGAAAGAATTTGCGAACACCAGTATAACATCAACAGAATGAACACCAATAATGTCTTGGGAATACATGTTTTGGACATCAAAAGTCACGCATTTAGGTTCATAGTTATAGAAGGATTAAAGGAGGGAATGAGGTGAGGTCCATGGGTGCAGTTATTGGAACTAAGGGAATTATATTGGCAACTGACTATGAATGCCCATGGTTGGCTTGGACTTAACGAGTCTTGTTCCATTGCACCCCTGCTGAAATTTAAAGCAATGACTAGGTAATGAAACAGAAGTAGGGGTGAATGACACAATAATATCTCTGGCTTCTTTGCTACTGGTTCATACTTTTAAGTACCCTTTTTATTAATAAAGCTATTTATGTGAACTTTATTCAAGCGCCTATGAGGAAATGATGTATAACATACATTGTATATACTCTTTAATTGAATACCCCTATTACCTGTTACAATTGGTTTTAATATTTTTTTACCATCTCATCGCATGCATTGAATGTTGAGTTACTTTTAGGTATTAGTTTTATTTGAGCAATTTTTATGTACAGTATATGATTTTAACATAGTTAAGTTATACATGGTTAAAGGAGTCTACATTTTGCATTTTAATGCTATTTTTATTTTTTATCTAAGATTTTTCACAGAAGCTAATATATACATAAAACATAATCTGTTCAACACAAAAGAGTTTACAGTTTTTTAGCTGGCTTGCAAAATTACACGTCAAGATGAAGTGCACTTAAATATTTCGAACAGTAGATGGCATTGTGATACTAGTTTGCCTAGGAATGGTTGGAGCTACTCTCTCTTGAAACATCTAAGGAAGTGTTGTCATTGTTCATGGATGAGTGTAGAAAGTTTTGTAATTTATCTGTTTTTATATTCTGATAAAGTTCCAATAAGGGTATAATTACATATATATATATAATTTATTTTGTTTTGGTTTTAAGTGGTTTACCAAATAAAACAGATGCTGCTCATGACCTTCTGCCTTGAATTTATTACAATTTTAATTGCAAACATTGTACATCACCTATAATCTATCCAGTCATTGTCAGCCAAACATAATTAGTTGGAAGTGTGGCAGATTGTTTGAGGAGCAAATAATACTTGAATAATCAGCATATTTAATTAAAAAGCTTTGTCATGAGGTATGGAGGTTATTGATAAATATATTGAAAAGAAGTAGGCAAGAATAGAGCCTTAGGGAATGTCAGCATGGATAGGAAGACAGGGAGATTGGCAGCATTACCATTTGACAGATTATTGTCTATTAGAGAGGTAGCTAGAAAAATATTTTGTGGTAGAGGGTAAGAGGCCAAAAGCAGGGAGCTGATGTAAGAGTTTGGCATGATAAACTGTATTGAATGCCTTTCACAGAGCTAAGAAGAGGGAGTAGGCATATTTATCAGCATCAAAAGCTTTATAAATAGTGTCTATAAAAGATAATAAAGTTGTAGTTGTACTGTGGGCAACTCTAAAACAGTGATGTGTTGATGTTAGTATGTTATTAGAAAGGAAATGGTTAAGAAGTTGTATGTGAGTACACTTTTCTAACAGTTTGGTTAGGGGGACAGGATAATAACAGAATTATAGTTGGACACTTCAGTGGAGTTAACTCTTTTATGAAGAGGAATAATGAGTTATTTCTTCCAGAGTATTGAGAAATAATTTTCTGTAATAAATCTATTGATAAGAATGCTGACAGAGCTTGCTATTACTTCTGCAGTGAGTCTTAGGTATTCTATCGGAATATTATATGCAGAAGATGAGCAAGATAAGCTTATAGATACTTTTTTATGAAATTTGTGAGGACTAGTAGTCTTAGGTGGATGATATGTTGGCTTATAATTATTAGTAATGCCAATGTTGTATAACATGAGGGGTAAGGATATTTGATTAGTTAAATCTTTCAACAGTCAACAATCTAACACTATTGAGTGAGAAGGAATTTTTTACATGGATAAGACTACAACATGTTCTTTAGAAATGCCCATGAATTGCCATGCTATCTGTGCTGTCAATAGTGGAAATTGAAAGATTTTAGAGGGTAATGGTGCTTTATTTAAAACCATTGGTAGTTCTCCAAGATTAGTTTAAACTAAAATAAACAATTTTAAGTTGATGTTACAAAATTATAGCACCAAGATACTTCCTTCTATAACCAATACCAACAAAATAAAGGGATGTATAGGTATGGGTTCTGCTTCATTTGAAGGTTTATTTTAGAGGGACCCTATATTTCACTGGACCATATATAATATATTAACTATTACTGCCCCTGGGAGATTATACTGCAAATCCAAAGGATTGGTATATATAAGTGTGTGTTCAGGTTGTAATGCCTTTTACTTGGGTATGACTACTAGGTGTCTTGAAAAAAGGATCAAAGAACATATGAATTTTATTAAGATGAAAAATTAAAAGAACACACTATTTAAATATTCTAAAAAATCTAAAATCATATAAAAAAGTTTTTATTTTCTATATGGAACAAGTTCCTTTAGATCTAATGGGTGGTAACTATGAAAATAAGGTGGAAAAGAAAACTATGTAGCAAATTAAATTAGGGGCTGACAAATGTCTTGATTGAAATAATATGATAAATATAAAATGTTTTTTGAAAGACAAAAGATTAAAATTTCTAAATGAATTTTACACATACATATTTATATTTACATTTTATTTTATATGTGTACTAATTAATTCATTCTTTAAGATATATTTATTTAACAAAGTTTCATAAAAATATTAAAGAAGTGGGTGGTGTTTATTAATTGCTTAATTTTTTTTCTCATCTGTTATTAGATGATTTAAATGTATATACGGTCATGCTTTAAAAGATGTTTTTTGTTTCTGAAGGAGTCTTATCGATGAAAGCATTGATTAAAGGAGTTTTATGCTAATTCTGTCTGTGTCTCCCCAGTGCCTTTTTAGAGGATAAAAGTTTTTACACTGAGCTGCCTTATCTATGCTGAAGTCAGAGAGGTCTTTGCCATTGATTCTTTGAGCTTCTGGGAAAACATATTGCAAGGTGTAATGGCATTCACATTTGGAAGAGATACACAGTGAGGCAGTAGTTGGTCACAGGGAAAATGTTTTTAAACAAATTTTAAAGGCTGAGATGCCTTGTCTATTCTGAAGTCATAGAGGTCTTTGCCTTCAATTGTCTAAGCTTCTGGGAAACTCCTGCAGGGTATAATGACATATTGATTTGGAAGAGATACACAGAGGAATAGTAGCTGGTGATGTGATAAAAGTTATTACACAAATTGTATCCTAATGTCATTGATGTGTTTGCCTTTGCTTCTCTGAGATTCTGGGAAACTATATTGCAGGATATAATTGCATATGTATTAGGAAAATATACACAGTGAGAGAGTAGCTGGTCATAAGATAAAAGTTTTTACACATCTTTTAACAGACTGAGTTACATTGTCTATCCAAAAGTTGTAGAAGCCTTTGCCTTCAATTGTCTGAACTTCTTGGAAACTATATTGTGGGGTGTAGTACCTTATGCATTTGGAAGAGATACACAGTTGGATAGTAGTTGGTGAAAGGATAAAACATTTTACACAAATTGTTAACAGACTGAGCTGCCTTGTCTATCCTGAAGTCATAGCAGTCTTTGTTTTCAACTCTCTGTGATGGGAAACTATATTGCAGGGTGTAACTGCATATGCATTTGGTAGAGATACACATTGGGATAGTAACTGGTCATAGGATAAAAGCTTTTACACATGGATTACACAAAGTGTCCTGGACTGGGGGGGATTCCCTAGCCTAATCAGGTCATAGAGAACCAATGAATCCTGAATGACTGAATTAACTTCCAAAATACACTTCCAGAACTTTTTAAAATGAATTATATAACCCTGAGATAGAAATGATTAATAAAATCAATTTACTTCAAGACTATTCACACCTAGCAGTAGAATGAGGACACTCATTCCTAGTAAATCTTCAAATTATTGACCATACCTCTCAACTATATAGATTTTCGCAGAATGTCCAGATTTTTGGCCTGTTCTTCTTTTTTCCTGGCAAATCACTGGAATGATCTCAGGATTGAAGTCACTAAATAATGACATACATTTGAGTTTCAGACTTCAAATCCTTCAGAAAATGTATATTAAAACAAATCCTGTTGCTCTAGCAACTTTCTAAGTTTATAAAAACAATATTTTAAATATGCCCCTATTTGTACCTCCATTTCATCAAGCTTTGTCCAGATTTTTTGCATTAAAAAGTTGAGAGGTAGTAGGGCATATAATGAAGCGTAACTAAATCTCTATTTGCAGGATCCATTGAGACAAATATGTCACTGTCATGTGTCTCAGAATGTTTTTTTGTTTTGTACTGAATGTGAAAGCATTAAAGATTAACAGATGAAAACCACATATCCATATGTGAACCAGAGAGGTGTTTAGCAAGACAGTAGTAAACATCAGAAATAACACATAAAGAATTAATTTTCTTGACTGAAATTACATTATTTAAGATCTGTTCCTGTATGCATGCATTGATGCATGTGAGTATGTATTTGAGATAGACAGATAAATATATGTTTATGTGTGTGAGTGTGTGTGTGTGTGTGTGTGTGTGTGTGTGTGTGTGTGTGTGTGTGTGTGTGTGTGTGTATATATATATATATATATATATATATATATATATATATATATATATATGGGTCTACTTTGTCATTTCACTGAATTTCATTTCGCCTCAACCACTTTGCTGAAAACTCAAATTACTGAAAACTCATTTCACTGAGTGAACCCACTCACTACTGCTAGGGAAAGGGTTTTCTGTAATGTAATTTGTAGGTTTAGGTTTAGGTGCAGGGAAGGGTTAGTGTTAATACATGCGACAAATGTGGCATTAAGTAACAACCTGGTCAATAAAATGTACATAAATAAATAAAAAAACATTTATCTATTTTTATAGGTAAAATTGCTAGAAATTATCATCATGATTTATAGGTATCTCCCTCACAGCATAATGTCATATTAATACACATTAACAGATATCCTCACAGAGATAGGCCAACACACACACACACACACACACACACACACACACACACACACACACACACACACACACACACACACACACACACACACACACACACACACACACACACACACACACACACACACACTCAAACTCACACAGACAGACACACACGCACACACACACACACACACACACACACACACACACACACACACACACACACACACAAACATTACATCCCCTTGGCAATGTTGGAAAACAACATAAATATGAAAACTGTAAATAAAATTAAATATGGCCTTTTATTTCTGTTGTAAACTGTTATTGTCTACTAAAAATCACTTGTAATGATGACAGCATAATCTATATGGTTAATGTGAAAATTGCTTTGGCATTTGTGCTTTTTAGACAGAACAGTAAGATCCACTCTTCCCCGCATAATCTCTGTCTTGTAAGCAAGTGCATTAGCAATAGTCGAATTTAATACAACACTCACTGTTAACCACATCAATGACAGAGCCTCATGTAAGATTGTATATTTAGCTTGCCAAGATTTAATTATATGTTCCTCAGCAGGAAAGCTTTAACCTGGTCATATTTATAATCCTAGCTTAGAAATGCTCTCTGTGGGTTAATTGTATTTTGTTAATAAAACCAGAAAATCTGAGCCTGTCATTTTCAAGAGCATGTCCTGTTACTGAAATGCCCCCTATGGTATGTTGAGCAGCACTGAGATTCTGCTGATAGGACAATAAGCACTTTCCCACTTATTTATATTGGAGTGTTTGATCAATATCGGACACGTACAGCACTCTAATTATTGTATTGTCCTCCAGAGCTTAGCATCTCTCAGACTTTAAGTAAGATTATATCATTAAGTGAAGATGATTGCAATAAAATGTTATTAAAGTTAAGGGCATCAAAGGCTTAAGCTAAAGCAGAAAGTGTTTTTGGTTTAGTAGTCAAAAGGTTACTCAAGACACGGCTTTTAGCATCAGTAGTCTTAAAATTGTGGTTTCTAGAGATAATGGTGAGGTGCTGTAAACATCCATAAGTACCTTTCTGAGTGTTGTAAGAAATATTATCACTGGTTTATATTACAAAGAACAGCAATTGGGTATTATTATTTTGTAAGGAAAGGTATAATCGATTTATTGTTAAGGGATCAGTTCCATTTTCATATGCAATAAAATGACTATAGCATTCTTTGTCAGAAAACATTAACACAAACTACAGGAGAAACATAGCCAGCTGCTACATAGAAATATATTAATATCACTGAACAAATGATAGAGGAGTTAGTATCAGAAAATGTTATGGTTATGTTATAAAAGCTTTGTCAAAATATAAAAAAATATATTAAAAAAGAACTTCTGATATCAAAACTGCCTTACATTTAACAGACATATCAGGAAAATCAATGAAACAACTTAAGATATATCTGTTCAAACTGAATTATTTATTTATTTTTTGATATTGTTAATAGGTATACCCACCATGGGAGAGTGTCACTTTACAAAGGTTGTCAGATTAAGTGAATTGCATAGGTCGGTGCAAAAAACAAACAAAGGATAAAGAAATCAAACCCAGGGGTAAGAGAGAAAGCTGGCCACTATTTCACAGCATTGAATTTCTATACAAAAGTGCCATCTGTATATGGCAAGACACCCAATGGCATTGTCATTAGGAGTACAATCTCCTCCAACTGTCTTTACAACAAAGCTGTTTTTTCTACTCCAGATAGTATCATATCATGAAGCTCCTTGCTCCATCATGGAGAAAAGCCCAGCAGTGCCGTGAAATAACAGGAATTCCACTTCTAATATCTGTAGTCTCATCCTTTCAGAAACTGTTTAAACTCATTTGCATAGGTGAAGATCGGGCCAAAGAATGACTTGAAAACTGATAGCCTTACCCTATGACTTGGGCTTTTGTTTCAACACTACAGTCATTTGTATAAGCAGTACTTTTTTCTCTGCACTATCCTCTGCAAATCTTCCAATCACCTCTACTCTCACTCAGGTACAGGACCCGAGTATATGCCCTGCTCCTTGCTAAAAACAAGATATTCTTCTTTTCTGAGGGAAAATCAAAATTCTTAACTTGAGGGTCCTGATATTCAGCAGCCTTGTAATCTGCAGTGTGATACTTTATATCACTCTGAAGATCACAACGCCTTGATGTCAAGTGAACATCATCATCTGCAAACAATATGAATGTTGTCTTTGTGTTCACAAACTAGATATTCCCCAAACAATAAATGTGTTTTGATATGCTGACCTTGAAACCAAAAACAGGAGGTGAGACAAGACACACTTTGACTGTTGTGTCCACTTGCAACATAATCAGCCTAATTGGGAAAATTGGTCACATTTCTCTCTGTCTCAATCTCTCTCTCTCTCTCTCTCTGTAAAAAAAAAAGTGACCAGTTGTCATGCAGCAATTGCCCTGGGATCCAAAACCTCCAAAAAGACATTTTAGTGTATGAAGTCAATTGTCTTCTCTATGTCCTTAAAACACATGTAGGTAGCACTGACAAAGTCTGTCAAGCCTTCAAACCTCTTTGCAAGGACAAATGGTCAGATCATAGGCCTGATCATTACATGAAGTCTTCTTCCAGTTCCCTTTACTAGGCTCTTCTGGGAGAATGTAAGTAAGTGTGATTCCTCTGTAAAACGAGGACACCACATCAGCTTTCCATTCCAGAGGTACTGTTCCCACTCTCACTGCAACACTGGACAGACATGCTATCTATGGCAGTCCTACAAGGTCTACCTACCATAATCTTGCCAATAGAAAAATTGCGGTGACCTCATTTACAGAAAGTGTTCCAGTCTCAATAATTGCTTCTGGTATTACCACCTGAAAACAAGGCAATAACTCTGGGCTCAGGATTCCAAAGCAATATATTCCAAGCCTGTTAAATAAGTTCTCATAAGAGGTAAAGCAAAGTAATACTTTGCTTGTCATTGAGGTTAGTCTTGATGATAGGATGGGCAGACACAAATTTGTTCCATGGTTACCATATACAGCCATGTTTGATTTGGGAGGTGAACTCTATTATGTGCTAGTAAACGATGACAAGAACTTTATGGCTAAGGCTTCATATGGTTCCAGTGATCACTTGCTAGTATTGTTCTTATGTTCTTAAATACTGAAATGTTTTTTCCCCCCACAAATTTTTATTAACCAGCATCAACAGAGAAGTAATTAAATATTAATTAAAAACAGTATAGACATGAAGTTAACCTACAATTCTCAGTTCATTTTCCTGGTTGCAAAACAGAAAAGAAAATCATTCCATTTTCTTTTTAATAAGCAGCAACGTCTGTTCTTTATAACAGTTCCATATTCTGTATTTATAATCATGAACCAAGGATTCATCTTTGACTGGTCCAGACATCCATTATTGAAAAATAATGGCCCTAAACAGTCATTCTATTCCATAACCATTCAGCATTTTTTCCAGGGGAAACACAGGATCCTTCATGACAAGTAACAAAAATCGAAAGTGGCTTCAAGGGTTGGGGGTAGGTAATTAGCTAAGATGGAACCACAGGTGTCCAACACTATATCCCACAGACTATGTATAGTGGGGCAGCCCCATAAAACATGCCAGTAATCTGCATCTGGCTAGGCACATCTTCAACAGGTTACTGACCCATTTCCACCTCACTTACTCATGTCCACTGGAGTAATATGCCATAAATGGACCAACTTACACTGAGTAAAGCCAGTTACAGGAGCATAGAGAAAAAGCTTTTCAGGATATTAAGACCTCTTCCCATTGAAAATGATGTAGTTCAGTGTTAAGTAACCTTTCCCATTTCACCTTTAGTGGGATAAAGCTTGTCCAAGTGATCTTTTTCCTGATACCTGTCAAAGAATTAATTTGGAGATATTGCCATCTCCGCAGTGGACAGTGTGATAGCCAATCCATGCATTGGTCAAAGGACAAAAGAGAATCAAGGTTGTAGCCCAGAATATCTTTCTAATATATGAAGCATTTGGCTGACCATGGACACAATCATATGGGTGCAGGGTCTACCAAGTACCAATTTGAACATAAAACCTTTTCTCAGAAATACAGTGGTGATTTAGAATATGCTAAGTTTTTGAGCATAGTCCAAACTCTGTCCACTAATGCATTGAGATCCCACACCTTGTTTTTGTCTCTTACTTCTGGAGACCTAGTGTAGTATTTATAGTCCAGGAGTTTGCAGGTATATACCACTTATTCATGAGAAGTACTGCTATTCATATATGTACATAAGTTTAGCTCAGGGTATTCATGCAAAATAAAGAAAAGTGAAGGAATTTTGAAAAACACACCCACTTAGAGCAAAAGAATGAAGTCCATAAAGTAAAGCATTACGTACATGTGAAGTACTAAAAGAAAGACATGCACTTCATATCATTTTGCATGTATTTGGATATTGCAGATGGATATGGCTATGCACAGTCATGCTTGAAACATTTTAGGAAAGTGGTGGACTGTGCAGTTTTTAGTATTAATATATATTTTTTAAAAAATTGGGGTTTAATATGTTTTATATAGCGGTATTCTTATTTGGACACCTTGATGGTTTCATTAAAGAGTGCAAAGATAGAGATAGGCATGATTGTAAAAGGGAAGACACAATAAATAGGGAGATAGAGAAGGAACACATCAAAAGGGTTTGCTGGAAGAGGTGGTACTGGAGGGATGCCACATTTTTTGGGGGAGACTCTTTTTTTTTTTTTTCAAAAAATGTATATAATAGGGTAGTTGGGTAGGAAGCACATAAAAGGATGTAGGAGAAAGGATAAGGGAAAAAGGGCTGTAGAAGTGCCAGTAGGAATCCCAGTCCACATAGCCTCAAATGGTTCCACTGCCAGATGTTGGTGCAGTGGAGGACCCTGGTGTAAAGGGCTAGTGGCCTGTTGTGGTGCAGTGGTTGGCACATTGAAACAGCATTTCTTGAATATACTGAAGGGAGACTTCATCTGGCTGACTCTTTCTATCCATAACCTGCTCAAGGACTTCCTCAACCAAGTCCAGAAGCCCCCATTTAGAGTGCCTTGCCAGGCTGCCACTCACCAGCAAGAATGGTGTCACTTCCTCAACCCTGTGAGGATGTCCCCGAATGGGCAGAGGGTGAGTGCTCCCTAACATGGGAGGTACATGCTTGGGCCACTCCAGAGGATTTTCAATCTGTAAAACAATATACATAAATGGGAAACAAAGACAATAATAAAAATAATTAATAAAACAAAAACAGAGAAAAAAGTGGGTGGAGGCAAAACAGAAGATATATACAATGAATTCATACATCATGTTATACAGCATTCAGTTTCTTTCTTTAAAGCATTTTTGTTTTATAAATGTGTACTGAACTAAAACAGAAGGCATGCAAAGTGCTTATGGACACTTTTGCATGAAACTTTATTGGAAGTGCTTATGCTTACTTGGCAGGACAGTGTTTGCTAAAAGTAATGGTGAGGTTTACATGTTGCAGTCTACTGCACAAACATAATTATCATATCTGTGCCTGGTATGCATTTATTTGTAATATTGCACTTAAAACACCCTTTATAAAATACTTACATCTTCTAAAATTAGTCAAAGAAAAAATACTGCATTTATAGACTGACACATCTCTCACTCTTGCTTGCAATAATGTATTGAATGCACTCTAATATATCAGTTACCATTCTGTATTATCTCCCTATATATATTAATGAAATCAGTTAAACATATAATACTGTATACTATTTTATTAAGGTTTACCAGTGGATTCAACCAATTTCACTATTTGTCTCTCCTGTTGTGTCCTATTGTAGGAGATTTCCTCTTTGGCTATAAACAGAAGACATAAGGCAATTTGTATTTATCTGCATTTCTCTTCCCCCTTAATATTAAGTATTAAATATATAATTGTTATTTGTAAACCATTCTATTCCATTCCATTAACTGCAGTATTTATTTAGTATGTATTTGTGTAAATATGTCTTACTATCTGAATTCTCATACTTTCCTAGTCTTCTGTTTACTGTAAGCTATAAACACGGACACTCTTTTGGTTGAATTTGTTTCTTTTAAATATTATGCTTTGCATGTAACAGTCTGAGAACTGTGTTTAGCCATAAGGTGCAGACACAGAGAACAATATAGCAAGTTATGAAAATGTTCATTTCCTTAGCTATCCAAAAGTGTGTGTATTGATAGTTTTCTTCCTCAAAAATTCTAAACATATAAGAGGATGATTTAAAAATACATGCAGAAGTAATACAGGCATAATAATTATGACTGCATCAGTAACAGTTTCCTGAACAGAAATGTGATGGCATTTAGTCTAAGACTACTACAACTGATGAGTAGAAGTTTGCAGAAAACATTTACATTCTATATGTTTGATATGTTAACTTATTAGTGTGTTTCAGAAAGGTTCATGATTTGATTGGATCCTGAGCTCAGAATGCTGGAGCACTGCCTATGACTCAGATAACTTGGATAGAACTGTCTCTCTTGGCACTTAAGGAACTGATGATTAGGGAGAGGGGAATCATGGGTCACTGCCTGCTGTTTTTTCTCAGAAGGCAGGAAGATGAACGCATACTGGGGGAGCACCCAAAGCATATGAGCTCTGATAGAGACAGCAGTCATTGGCAGGGATGACTTTAGCAATGTGAGGTAGGCAAGCACACACCTTTGTATAACACTACCCAGCATATCAGAGGAGTCAGGATGCATAACAAAAAATTCTCTTCATGAACAGGAAGTAGGACACTGCAGGAGCTCAGCTAACCTCCACCTTCCATGTCCCAGGCATCTTGGATGGCTGGTAGTCAGTGGTTTGCTGGGAGCTGCATGGGAAGATCTGTAGAATTATGAGATGCACTGAGCTAATGCTGGGTAAGTAGCATTGAGAAAGGTGCTAAAATAGTAAAAATAAATAAGGGAACAAAAGATTAATGGTTTGTAAAGTGTTTGTATGTTTAAGGACAGTGTCATTCTCACAATTGTCACACTTTAGAGGATCACCCAGCAGGCTCCCAGTAACAATGGCAAGATGGGAAATGCAGATTCCTAGTCACAAAAAATGAACTGCAGTTTCAACAACAAGCAACAAATGTTATTAAAGTGTTTAAGATGAGTCCAATCTCCCTTGCTTCCCTGATAAAAGGGGTCTGCACCCCGACATTCCTGCTACTTACATGTAAAGACTCTTAAGATCACCATGCTATGGAGGACAGAGAATACTATGATGTACAACAACTGCATACATAGTATATAATCCACCACATTCATGTTTTGTAGGTCAGCTATTTAGAATATTGCAGTTACAATCATCACTCAGTGCTACACAGCTTCCCTTGATTACCATGTGCACCCCCCACCGTATTATGCTTATACACACACATTCCTGACTCAGAGTTTCACACTGCTGTGCACATTCTGTCCCAAAACATATGCCTCTGCATTCATATTAACTTGCTACCATCCACTATATGCTACTTTCAACTAATCCATAGCATAAAGGCTGTGGTATGTGAGGTGAGCGACACAAGACATTTTCAGCAAGCTAGCTTCAGTCAGTTTGGCAGATATGGCTTGAAAAATGACCAACCACTTATTTTCTTTTAGCACACATGGTATTCCAGAATGCTAAAATCTGAAGATGAAGAATCTTTCAGACTTCATAACCTTCAGAAAAATGCATGCTGAAGTAAGACCTGTTGTTCTATCAACTGTCTCAGTTTATACAAGAGCAATTTTTAGTACTGTTTATATGTTCCCCCAATATATTTGGCCTTGTCCAGATTTATTGCATTAACAGGTTGAGAGGTACATGCAAATAAATTGCTTTATAGAATTAGGCATAGCCAAACCTCTCAACTGTCCCTGATTTTGGCTCAAAATGTTGCTCTTCCCCCTAGTAATCCCTCCCAAAAAATAGCAATTTTGGAAGAAAACATGGAGGGTTTACAATTAAGAAATAATTGTAATAATCAGAGTTATAGATTACTTTTATTTCAAAAATGCATGTATATTCTTTTATTTTGTCAGCTGCTCAAGTTTGCAGTACTAATATTAGTGTCCCTTTTTGATAGGTTCCCAGCTGTATTGTGTGGCTATTTTATATTTTTACATCACATTTTTGGTCCATTTTTCATAAAATTGTGTTTTTTTTGGCAAAATTGCGGGGTTTTTTGGCAAATTAGTGACAGATCATTAAAGACTGAAGTTAGAAAATAATGACAGACATTTGAGTTTCAGATTTCATACCATTCAGAAAAGTCATACTAATGCAAGACCTATTCTATTATCTTTCTAAGTTTATAAGAGCAATATTTAAAAATTGTCCTTATTTTTGGGCCTTTGTCCCACTTCTTTGCATGGCTTTATCAAGATTTCTTGCTCTGAGGTTGAGAGGTATGACAAATGTGTCAGGGCCATCATAGTCAGCCAGAGACATTTCAAATTGTGGCATACTTCTTGCACCCCACTCCCCCATGTAGTGTTGAAGCAAGGCAAGGAGTAGTTATGCAGTGTAAATGTGCAGAGTATCGCCCCCATCCAAGGTAGACACAAGTACTAGAGTGGCCAAAATTGATTGGTTTATAGATGATGGGATGATACAGCATTCATTTGATATTGACATGTATAATTTTTTGAAAGATTCTAAACCTTTTATACCAAGTTTATTTGGTATACCTAAGGTGCATAAAAATATAGACCAGTCCCCCTTCAGGCATATAGTTTCAGCTAGAGAATCAAACTCTCACTCTTGCTTGCTATAATGTATTGAATGCACTCTAATATATCAGTTACCATTCTGTATTATCTCCCTATATATATTAATGAAATCAGTTAAACATATAATACTGTATACTATTTTATTAAGGTTTACCAGTGGATTCAACCAATTTCACTATTTGTCTCTCCTGTTGTGTCCTATTGTAGGAGATTTCCTCTTTGGCTATAAACAGAAGACATAAGGCAATTTGTATTTATCTGCATTTCTCTTCCCCCTTAATATTAAGTATTAAATATATAATTGTTATTTGTAAACCATTCTATTCCATTCCATTAACTGCAGTATTTATTTAGTATGTATTTGTGTAAATATGTCTTACTATCTGAATTCTCATACTTTCCTAGTCTTCTGTTTACTGTAAGCTATAAACACGGACACCCTTTTGGTTGAATCTGTTTCTTTTAAATATTATGCTTTGCATGTAACAGTCTGAGAACTGTGTTTAGCCATAAGGTGCAGACACAGAGAACAATATAGCAAGTTATGAAAATGTTCATTTCCTTAGCTATCCAAAAGTGTGTGTATTGATAGTTTTCTTCCTCAAAAATTCTAAACATATAAGAGGATGATTTAAAAATACATGCAGAAGTAATACAGGCATAATAATTATGACTGCATCAGTAACAGTTTCCTGAACAGAAATGTGATGGCATTTAGTCTAAGACTACTACAACTGATGAGTAGAAGTTTGCAGAAAACATTTACATTCTATATGTTTGATATGTTAACTTATTAGTGTGTTTCAGAAAGGTTCATGATTTGATTGGATCCTGAGCTCAGAATGCTGGAGCACTGCCTATGACTCAGATAACTTGGATAGAACTGTCTCTCTTGGCACTTAAGGAACTGATGATTAGGGAGAGGGGAATCATGGGTCACTGCCTGCTGTTTTTTCTCAGAAGGCAGGAAGATGAACGCATACTGGGGGAGCACCCAAAGCATATGAGCTCTGATAGAGACAGCAGTCATTGGCAGGGATGACTTTAGCAATGTGAGGTAGGCAAGCACACACCTTTGTATAACACTACCCAGCATATCAGAGGAGTCAGGATGCATAACAAAAAATTCTCTTCATGAACAGGAAGTAGGACACTGCAGGAGCTCAGCTAACCTCCACCTTCCATGTCCCAGGTATCTTGGATGGCTGGTAGTCAGTGGTTTGCTGGGAGCTACGCAGGAAGATCTGTAGAATTATGAGATGCACTGAGCTAATGCTGGGTAAGTAGCATTGAGAAAGGTGCTAAAATAGTAAAAAATAAATAAGGGAACAAAAGATTAATGGTTTGTAAAGTGTTTGTATGTTTAAGGACAGTGTCATTCTCACAATTGTCACACTTTAGAGGATCACCCAGCAGGCTCCCAGTAACAATGGCAAGATGGGAAATGCAGATTCCTAGTCACAAAAAATGAACTGCAGTTTCAACAACAAGCAACAAATGTTATTAAAGTGTTTAAGATGAGTCCAATCTCCCTTGCTTCCCTGATAAAAGGGGTCTGCACCCCGACATTCCTGCTACTTACATGTAAAGACTCTTAAGATCACCATGCTATGGAGGACAGAGAATACTATGATGTACAACAACTGCATACATAGTATATAATCCACCACATTCATGTTTTGTAGGTCAGCTATTTAGAATATTGCAGTTACAATCATCACTCAGTGCTACACAGCTTCCCTTGATTACCATGTGCACCCCCCACCGTATTATGCTTATACACACACATTCCTGACTCAGAGTTTCACACTGCTGTGCACATTCTGTCCCAAAACATATGCCTCTGCATTCATATTAACTTGCTACCATCCACTATATGCTACTTTCAACTAATCCATAGCATAAAGGCTGTGGTATGTGAGGTGAGCGACACAAGACATTTTCAGCAAGCTAGCTTCAGTCAGTTTGGCAGATATGGCTTGAAAAATGACCAACCACTTATTTTCTTTTAGCACACATGGTATTCCAGAATGCTAAAATCTGAAGATGAAGAATCTTTCAGACTTCATAACCTTCAGAAAAATGCATGCTGAAGTAAGACCTGTTGTTCTATCAACTGTCTCAGTTTATACAAGAGCAATTTTTAGTACTGTTTATATGTTCCCCCAATATATTTGGCCTTGTCCAGATTTATTGCATTAACAGGTTGAGAGGTACATGCAAATAAATTGCTTTATAGAATTAGGCATAGCCAAACCTCTCAACTGTCCCTGATTTTGGCTCAAAATGTTGCTCTTCCCCCTAGTAATCCCTCCGCAAAATAGCAATTTTGGAAGAAAACATGGAGGGTTTACAATTAAGAAATAATTGTAATAATCAGAGTTATAGATTACTTTTATTTCAGAAATGCATGTATATTCTTTTATTTTGTCAGCTGCTCAAGTTTGCAGTACTAATATTAGTGTCCCTTTTTGATAGGTTCCCAGCTGTATTGTGTGGCTATTTTATATTTTTACATCACATTTTTGGTCCATTTTTCATAAAATTGTGTTTTTTTTGGCAAAATTGCGGGGTTTTTTGGCAAATTAGTGACAGATCATTAAAGACTGAAGTTAGAAAATAATGACAGACATTTGAGTTTCAGATTTCATACCATTCAGAAAAGTCATACTAATGCAAGACCTATTCTATTATCT
The DNA here is from genome assembly GCF_019279795.1 of Protopterus annectens. NCBI lineage: Eukaryota > Metazoa > Chordata > Ceratodontiformes > Protopteridae > Protopterus > Protopterus annectens. The sequence goes on from NC_056751.1 coordinate 476,142,199, forward strand.
TTCTAAGTTTATAAGAGCAATATTTAAAAATTGTCCTTATTTTTGGGCCTTTGTCCCACTTCTTTGCATGGCTTTATCAAGATTTCTTGCTCTGAGGTTGAGAGGTATGACAAATGTGTCAGGGCCATCATAGTCAGCCAGAGACATTTCAAATTGTGGCATACTTCTTGCACCCCACTCCCCCATGTAGTGTTGAAGCAAGGCAAGGAGTAGTTATGCAGTGTAAATGTGCAGAGTATCGCCCCCATCCAAGGTAGACACAAGTACTAGAGTGGCCAAAATTGATTGGTTTATAGATGATGGGATGTTACAGCATTCATTTGATATTGACATGTATAATTTTTTGAAAGATTCTAAACCTTTTATACCAAGTTTATTTGGTATACCTAAGGTGCATAAAAATATAGACCAGTCCCCCTTCAGGCATATAGTTTCAGCTAGAGAATCAAAGACCTACCCTTTTGCAGTCAGAGTAGACAGATTATTAAAACTCATTTAAAATATTAACACTCATGTGATCAGGGACTTGTGGGACTTTTTAGGTAGACTAAAACCTTGGGTATGGAATAAAAGTCTTATATTTTTGACTAGGGTAAGGTGGTTCACACAGCCTATCTTGACCTCGCCAAGGCTTTCGACATCATCCCCCATCCTGGAATTATAGCTAAATTCACTAAACTAGGTATAAATCCCTACGTCACAAGATGGGTTGCCAACTGGCTCACTGACAGAACCCACACTGTAAAAGTTGCAGACTCCAAATCTGACCTCAAAGCAGTGACAAGTGGAGTACCACAGGGTTCTGTCCTGGGACCTCTCCTGTTTGGTATCTACTTCTCTGAAGTACAGGCTAACACAGAAGGCCTCTGGCTAATGAAGTTCGCAGATGACTGCAAACTAGGAGCCATAGTCAAGTCCCCAAATGATGGGGGCATCCTACAGAAGGGCCCCACTGAGACAGATGCCTGGTGTCAGAGCCATGTCTCAAGCTCATTGCCAAAAAGTGCAGTGTCATCCCCTTTGGTAAAAACTCTATAGCCATGAACTCTACCATATAGGCAGCAATCTACTTAACATGAAATGTGTGATAAGAGGCCTTGGGACCCAGGTGAACAGTAGTCTCTCCTTTGATAGTCACATTGCCACAGTAGTCAGGAAGTCCTTCTACGTGGCACACCTCATCATAAAAGGGTTCTCATCCAGGAAAAAAGAGATAATTGTTCCCCTCTATTCATCACTCATTAGACTCATTATAGAGTAGAACACCCATTTTGGAATGTACCTCACAAGACATCTGCAGCAGCTGGAAAGGCTACAGAAGTACCTCACAAAGAGGATTACTGGCCTCAAAGAAATGCCCTACACTGACCACCTCAAAAAAATCTAGGTTTACTCCATAGCATATCGCCTACTCCGAGGTGATCTCCTCTGCCTAACATATAAAGCTATGTCAAACCCAGAGTTGCTGGACATGCTACACCTAAAGAAATCCCAATCCTTCTGAGCTACATGCTCTAGGGACCTAAACCTTGTCACCACAATAAACAGGACATGCTGGAGGGATAGATTCCTGTCCCAGAGACTTCCTAAACTCTGGAACAAGCTACCCATCTATGTCAAGCAAAGTTCTTCATTAGCACTCTTCAAGAAAAATCTTGATGAGTGGATGGGAAATAGAAAATACAGCCCAGGGATCACTTGTGTGTCTCTGCTGGACAGTGGCACAGGAAAATAACTTTCTTGGGTGGTATAAGCTATGGAACCTTGCTGGCTAGGCTTACGTAGGCCCTTGGGCCGATAGCCTAGTACCTACCTATGAACCTATGAAGCTATGGATGTATTAGATCTGCTCTGTGTTATTTCCCAAGACAATGGGTTACAATTGTTCCACAAGGCCCTACTTACTTTTGATTTTTTTATGCTCCAGGGAAGTAAAATTAGTTTCAGAATATATGGAGATTATTTTATTCAACAACTATATATGGTTTGAAGGGGAGATTTTCAAGCAAAAGAAAGGGGTAATGATGAGGGCCTCTTATGCCCCCATGTTGGACAATTCAGCAATGCTTTCATGGGATACCAGATATATCTTCTACTTACCTTTCTCTCAGTATATTAAATTATATATTGGGTTCCTTGATGATGCTTTTATTTTGTGACCAAGAGACTGTAAGTTAATAATAGACTTCAGCTTACATAAATCAAACCACTTCCTTCCTTAAGTTTACTTGTCAAAGTGACAGCAGACAGATTAATTACTTGATACCACAATCACAAAAGAGCAGAATATTTTTTTCTTTTAACATATACAGGAAGCCCACATTTCTACCAGTTACTTACATTTTACAAGCAACCATCCATATCAACAAAAAAGGAGTTTAGTAAAGGGGCAGTTTATAAGACTGGCCCATATGACCCCTGACAAGGAAGTGTTTGATTTGGAGAGGCTGAAATTGGAAAGGATATTTGTTGAAAAGGAATACCCACACCAGATGGTATGAGCAATTAGTGATGAAATAGCAACTGTGTGGGGGAACAAATATGTTCCCCTTTTGGGTATAGGATTGAATGTGCCCACACATACATAAGGTATAATTATTAGTGATGAGAATTTGATTATTAGTCCAAACTATGGGAGCTACAACAAAGATGTCCAAAAATCTTTATACTATTATGATGTGAGCTCCAATCCTAAGTATTATAGAGCCCTTGCTATAGAATACAATGCAGGATTAAGGGTTATGAAAAATATACTTTTTAAAAATTGGCACATATTGATCAGTGATGAGAGGGTAAAAATATAGTGGGCAACAAACCTACATTTATTTATAAAAGAGTTAATAATTTAAAGAACATTGTGGAAAGAGGGAAGGAAATCTTTTAAACTCTAGGGTGTCAACAGACACCAAAAGTTGTGGAACCTGCAATCAGAGTAGATATATTATGGAAACAGTCTCCATTACTTTGAATAATGCACTGAAAACCAATATAGTCTGCCAAGGGGGTAACTGTCTTATGAAGGGCTTAGTTTACCTGGATTTATGCAAAAATTGGTCTGCATTTTATGCTGGACAGACAGAAAGCCCATTAAAAAAATTACTTATGAGCATTACAGTGATACAGCAAAACACAATCCTCCGGATTCTCTATGCCATGCATGGTGTACATGAATAGTGCAGGAGCTCTGACAGGCAATACGTCTGCCGTGTGATCCAGGAACAACCTGCAGGGGCGTGCACGAGAGCTCCTGCACTAATCATGCATGGACTAAGCCCTTGTATGCAAATCACCTCATTTGCAGGAGAAATTCATGCACATGAGGTGATTTTGCAATCCAGGAAGCTTGGAATAGTCTGTGCAAGACTAGTGTTATCTACAGAAATGTACTCGGTTAGTAACCGAGTACATTTCTGCAAAATCCGAAACAAAGCTTTGACAGCTGCAAATAAAGGCTGCATATCATTGAGGAAGCATGCCAATGGCCAAATATAAGGCCATTGGCATTGCAAACTGTTTCAAAAATAAAAAAATCAACTTTTATTTTTTTTTTAGCCAATCTCGGCTGTTTAAGCATAGGGCAGCAGCGCGCAAACGGAATAGGGGGAAAATAATAAAATAAACCTAAAATAAGCATTCTAACTAAATTCAGTATTCTGCCATGCAAGTCAATGGCAGGCAGAAGACAACCTGGCCAGTGAGTAATGGTTGCTAAGAGGAGAGGCTCAGTGTGAAACATGTAACTATGCATTAGCAGGCAATCCTATGCAAATGAGGGGAAGGATAGTGAATCCCAGTTTTCCCCAGCATGTGAGGCAGGTCCCAACAGTGTAAGAGTATGAATAGCTGGGTGCAGGACTAGGAGATAGGTGACATCATGGGGGGGGGTGTCAGTCATATTGTAAGCGGATTGGAGCCCTGTGCTCGGGATTGCTCCTAGCTTAGCACACCTAAGTAAGAGGGTGTGTCTAAACCTGCCTCGCACTCTTTACAAAGCCTAAGCGGGTGTGCGCACCGTGCACCGGGTTTTAAAGAAAAAAAAAGGTAAACCAGGAAATAGCAGCTCTGTGCACGTTTGAGCACTCTGTTTGCACACCGCACCCCCAGGCTTAAACAGGAAGGTAATGGGAAAGGAAAACAGCAGTATGAAGGTAACCAAGGAGAATTGCTTAGCTGGCAGGTGAAATGTATCAGAATCAGCCAATTATACAGGCAGCAGACCAGCCCAGCCCAGCACACCACTATAAACTATGCAAACACCTTTCCCCCTTGTTTTTTCCCACAAACTCTGCACCACCAGTGTATACAAATGGGGAAATTTTACAAAACAAAAGCAAAACAAAAAATGTTAGGGGCTCCTTTTGCTATCATAAACCAGCATGTGCAAGAGGCTGAGGGTGGTGAGGATGTGAATGCTGCCAACCAACCCACAGTGAGTAGACGGAGAAGAGTGTACATACCCAGGGTAACCTACCAAGGGCTACATGAGCTGACGATAGTGGAGCACTATAGGGTGGTCAGGGACCTCCTACAGCAAATTGTTGAGTTGTGCTGGCCACGCCTCACACACAGAACTAACAGAGGAGAACTCATCCCAGTGGATAGCAAGGTATGTGTAGGCCTAAGAATACTAGCTACAGGTACCTTCCAAAGGCCAACTGGGAATATGATGGGGATTTCACAGGCATCAGCATCCAGGCTACTCCACCATTTCCTGGATACCATGTCAGCACATGTCGGTGAGAACATATATATCCCCAACACCTGTGAGGCACTGGCCAGCAATATGCGTCTCTTCCACCAAATAGCAGAATACTCTGAGGTAATGGGTACAATAGACTGCATGCACATATGCATCAAAGCACCACCAGGTGAGTGGGGTAGGCTCTACATCAACTGCAAGGGCTTCCCCTCCATCAACTGCCAGGTTGTGTGTGATGCCCAGGGCATAATAATGAATGTGTGTGCTGGCTGCCCTGGAAGATATCACGATTCCCACATCTGGAATCTGATGCAGCTGTACCAGAGATTTGCCAATGGGGATATCCCACACGGTCACTTAGTGGGGGATGCTGGATACGCACTGGAGCGGTGGCTGATGACACCCATCAGAAACGCACACACACTTGAACAAGAACTCCATAATGAGGCACACCCACAAACAAGAATCATAATAGAGCATGTGTTTGGGATGCTCAAGTCATGGTTCCGGTGCCTGGACACTTCTGGTAGAGCCTTGCAGTACTCACCAACTACATGTACCCAAATTGTCCTTGTATGTGCCATGCTACACAATATGATCCTGCAGAAACAGCTGCAGCAGGAACAGCATGGGGCGGGGACACTCATTCCCCCCACCATTGCCAAGGCTTGCACAGGCACAGAGTGACTGGGAGGAGGAACAACCTGAGCCTGCCCCAGTAGGCAGAAGGAGGTGTGCCCAGTATGCCCTGGCCTTGGCAAAGAGGCAACGCATAGCACATGCACTGACACGATAGGGACCCAGGGAATGACACTTCTCTCTGACTCGCACATACAGTAAAAAGGATGCCAAAGATTACACTACTTGTGCTCAACCATGTATAGGGAGTGTACTATGTGCATCCAACATAGGCAGCTCTGCAGCACCACACTCAGTACTGAGACACCCACAAGGTAAGTGACTCACACATGCCAGTCGGGGGGTAGGGTCACATACCCAACAACAGTCACAGCCAGCAGGACAGGTGTAGACAAACACAAACAAATGCTGTACTATGGCCTCTGAATGAGGCCTATGGGTAACCCCCCCACGCCTACACAGACAGACTACAGCAGGCTAGGAAGTTGGATGTCAGTTGTGAAGGTTAGGAAGTCAGAAACTAATATGTAGGTAATTAAAAGTTAAGATCTGTAGTACACTGGTATGCCTCTAGCCAGCACAATACGTAAGACTGCAGACTGAAATGGAGTACCTGATATACCAGTACAGTCCTAGCAAATGTGAACAAGTGTCAGGTGTGTCTCCCCATCCTATGTAGACTTATAGTAACAGTTAGGTATGTCCTCCCACTCCGGTGTAGAAATGTAGAAATAGTCAGGTGTGCCCCCCCATTCTACATACAAATATTGTAACAGTCAGGTGTGGCCCCCCAAACCTGTGTAGAAATGTAGAAACAGTCAGGTGCCCCCCCGCTAGACAGAAATGTAGCAACAGTCAGTTCCAACTGACCTATGGATACCCTGCAGACACATCATGCTGCTTGTCAGTGTACAACACAAAGGTCAGCACCGCAGTACAAACTACCTAGACTTGATTCACACATACAATACAGATGGGCATACTGGGTATGCTCTCACACTTAGATAAATGAAGGCAATGTCAATCAACAACATACTGAAAGGTCATACTGGGCATGCTCACACACTGAAAGCCATGTCTGCAAACACCAGTGGACCAGACATATCTGGCAGTCACAGTTTTTAGTGCAGACACATGTCAGTATGCACCACTTCTGCCCTGCACACACAGTGGATAGGAATACAGACATATATGTATGTAAAGGCAGAAGGACATAGATGTATGGAAGAGGGTGACTGTGACAAGGATCCATCCAGCCCTGTCCCACCCAGCGCACAGCCAAAGGGCCCGAGACACATGAGGTGCAGATGTCACCCACTGCAGATAATAGCCACCAGTATCTGTCAGCATTACAGACTATGTGGTGCACCTGCCAGCTGTGCAACATGACTATACAAGGAAGTATCCATGTAGTAGCTGTATACACGTACCTGTGACATATGACCCCGTGTGTGCCCACATGTGGCGTTTCTACCCCTAGATGAATGAGTTCTGGCCCATGCACACACTACCCTCACCATAGCCCTACTATGACAAGTCTGCTGAGGTTATCCAATGTGACATACACCCTTCAGAGAGCTATAGCCCAGTAATCTCTGTGGTGCATCTCGTAACTGTGTACTGCTGTAGTATGATAAACTAGTTAGGTAGGAGTTCAAACTCCAGAATTGGCAACTGTTTGTGTGAGTGTGTGTTTGTGTGCATGTCTGACTGTATAGAGAGCAATGCTTTTTAGGCTACTCACACTTCTTACAATTCTTATACTCAAATTTGCCAAGGCTGATGATGTCACCAACCTAGAAATACACTTCTGGGAAGGTTGTAGCCCAGTAATCTCTGTATCGCATCCGGTAACTATGTACAGCTTGAGTGTAGCAGTTATGGATTTTGCGTGTGCTCCAATGTTTGTGTACGGAGCAATGCATTATAGGCTAGTCACACATGGTACATTCTAAATGCCCTACTTTGGCAATCCTACTGATGTCATCCATTGTGAAATACACCTTTGGGGAAGAAAATCTGCAGTAATCCCTGTGGTGCGTCCTATAACAGCTCCATGCTGTAGTGTGATATAGACCTCGGTCAGGGTTTTTTTACCCACACATGTCGGTTGTGGATGTTTTGTGTGTGTCTCATTGTCTTTGTAGGGAGCAATGCATTTTAGGCTACTCACTCGCAGTACATTTGAAATGCCCTACTTTGGTAATCCTGCTGATGTCAACCATTGTGAAATACAGACAGATGCCACTGACACCAGAAATGCTGTTAGCATGCTATCAAAGTAGGTGCAGGATAAACCTGCTGCCCATTACCAGTTCCTGCCACAGGTGGGCAACACTGGCACATCTGATGATAATCCAAGTTCACAACATGGGCCAGACACCCCAGGTACAGTTCCAAATGTCACTGTACATGCATGTGGGAGGTGTGCACATCCTAGACAACATCTATGTCATGGACAAAGGAAAACATACATGGCAGGCAATGCACAGCATTGGCCACACACAATAGTCACCCAGGTGACTGGATGGGGGATACAATACCCACCTGGGTGGGCAAATGCAGAAACTACAGCCCTGAGCCACAATGCAGACTGATATTATGTGGCCTGATGCCAAGGTATACCCATAACCTACCCTTATATAGCCTGCTGGTATAGTTGACCAGCACACACCCGTGCAGACATGCACCCATGCATGTCAGAACTGGCACCCAATGTGTTTGTGTGTGTGTTGTATGGTGCGTATGTCCATATCCTCACTCACTACAACCCCCATGGGCATATTGAAGCATGCTTTCCAATGTCTGACACCTCCTCCTAATCTTTGCCCTTACGACCTCTGTATGGTCCGTGTGGTGCATGTGATACCTGCACAGTGATGTATTGTGGCAATCTGACTACTGATGAGTTGTACTCCTGGCCCTGCTAAGTGTGCCAATGTGTGTGCGTCCCTGTGAGACTGTGGCTGTGTTGATTCTGGCACCTGTTCATGCAGACAGGGAGATGTATGTCACCTACCTTATATGTACCGTATCCCTGTTACAGATGTCACTCACCATCACACATATATGTTCTGAGTGCTCCACAACAGGTAACCCATGTGGCACATGCAGTAACTGCATCTAACTGTGATAGCACTACATAGTTGTCGGGGGGTTGATACCCTGTGCTGGTAGGTGTGTTTCACAAACATGCTGCAGTTTTACTCTCCCACCCCTCCCTGACAGATATTTTCCTCTGTCTGCCTCTCCCACCTCCTCTCTGGTGGATGTGGAGACCCACACCTGCTATGCTTAGGCAGCGGCATTTGTAATTTAAGTGATGCTCATGATCAGCTGATGGTGTCTGCACAAATTGCAGCCCTCCCCTAGCTGATTGCATGTGGAACAGCTGTGGTAATATTCCCATAGCCAGTTGCAGGGAAATACACTCCAATATCTAGGAACATCATGGTGGTGTTGGCCCTTTTTATTCACTGTGAGCAGGGACTAGATTTGTTGTTTGGCAAACAGCATCTCAGATGGATTGGGGATTTACCTCTAACAACATACACTTTGAAAGAGGGCAACAAACAGGAGGGGGATGTGCCTGACCTGACTATATACTGTAAGCCTGTTGGTCCAGTTTTGTGAGGTTTCAGCCAGTAACTTGTAGTCTATTGGTCGTTTTGGGCCAGTTCCTAGCTTCTTTCAGCCCCCTGATATAAAACACGCTAAACACACGTTTTTTAGCTTGTACCTACTCAGCACAGATTCTCGTGGTGGCCAGCAGAGTAATCCAAGCTTCAGAGAGCTAAAAAAGCGACTTTACCTGATTTAAGTATATTTTTTGTGGCTTTCCACTTCTATTTATCTAGCAACTGTATTTTTATTTTATTTTATTTTATTTTACATTTGTTTACCGGGCTAGTCCAACTGGATACATGTCCATTTTCAGTGGAGGCCCGGGGAGAAAAGCTCCTCTACATTCTACTAAAACAAGTTGAAGAGAACACTAAATGCAGAAAAATACAAAATTATACAATACTTTAGAAACATACAATAGACCTGCTGCAAGATATAATTGCATTAGAGCTCAATAAAAGGCTTAGCAGGAAACAGTTATTCAACTAAACAGCTAGGATACTCTATTTAGCAATAAAATGATACATTGTTATTGTTTTTCTGCATTTATTCTGTTTTTGCACTTGATTTCTCAGTTTGTTACTTTTAAAATCTGTAATTGTTGCAAATTGTTTGTGTAGGCTGTGATAGCCGATTTATAGCATTTATAAGTGTTTACTGTATCTGTTTCTGCTTGTTTTCTGAAAAAAATATATATATCTCTTGTTTTCCCACCTTACTGAGCTAGATTAGTCCAGTTTCAGAGCTTGCTGATCCCTGGACTTTGTTTGCAGTTCCTGTTACTGATTCTTTGCCTAATTTGGAAGAGAGGAAGTTCCCTTGCTTACCAGTGGGAGTGGGAAGCATTGAGCTGCCTGTTGGTCCAGTTTTGTGAGGTTTCAGCCAGTAACTTGTAGTCTATTGGTCGTTTTGGGCCAGTTCCTAGCTTCTTTCAGCCCCCTGATATAAAACACGCTAAACGCGCGTTTTTTAGCTTGTACCTACTCAGCACAGATCCTCGTGGTGGCCAGCAGAGTAATCCAAGCTTCAGAGAGCTAAAAAAGCGACTTTACCTGATTTAAGTATATTTTTGTGGCTTTCCACTTCTATTTATCTAGCAACTGTATTTCGCCTGCTTGCTGATACATTGTTATTGTTTTTCTGCATTTATTCTGTTTTTGCACTTGATTTCTCAGTTTGTTACTTTTAAAATCTGTAATAGTTGCAAATTGTTTGTGTAGGCTGTGATAGCCGATTTATAGCATTTATAAGTGTTTACTGTATCTGTTTCTGCTTGTTTTCTGAAAAAAAAAAAAAAAATATCTCTTGTTTTCCCGCCTTACTGAACTAGATTAGTCCAGTTTCAGAGCTTGCTGATCCCTGGACTTTGTTTGCAGTTCCTGTTACTGATTCTTTGCCTAATTTGGAAGAGAGGAAGTTCCCTTGCTTACCAGTGGGAGTGGGAAGCATTAAGCTGCCTGTTGGTCCAGTTTTGTGAGGTTTCAGCCAGTAACTTGTAGTCTATTGGTCATTTTGGGCCAGTTCCTAGCTTCTTTCAGCCCCCTGATATAAAACACGCTAAACGCACATTTTTTAGCTTGTACCTACTCAGCACAGATCCTCGTGGTGGCCAGCAGAGTAATCCAAGCTTCAGAGAGCTAAAAAAGTGACTTTACCTGATTTAAGTATATTTTTTGTGGCTTTCCACTTCTATTTATCTAGCAACTGTATTTCGCCTGCTTGCTGATACATTGTTATTGTTTTTCTGCATTTATTCTGTTTTTGCACTTGATTTCTCAGTTTGTTACTTTTAAAATCTGTAATAGTTGCAAATTGTTTGTGTAGGCTGTGATAGCCGATTTATAGCATTTATAAGTGTTTACTGTATCTGTTTCTGCTTGTTTTCTGAAAAAAAAAAAAATATATCTCTTGTTTTCCCGCCTTACTGAGCTAGATTAGTCCAGTTTCAGAGCTTGCTGATCCCTGGACTTTGTTTGCAGTTCCTGTTACTGATTCTTTGCCTAATTTGGAAGAGAGCAATTTCCCTTGCTTACCAGTGGGAGTGGGAAGCATTGAGCTGCCTGTTGGTCCAGTTTTGTGAGGTTTCAGCCAGTAACTTGTAGTCTATTGGTCGTTTTGGGCCAGTTCCTAGCTTCTTTCAGCCCCCTGATATAAAACACGCTAAACGTGCGTTTTTTAGCTTGTACCTACTCAGCACAGATCCTCGTGGTGGCCAGCAGAGTAATCCAAGCTTCAGAGAGCTAAAAAAGCGACTTTACCTGATTTAAGTATATTTTTTTGTGGCTTTCCACTTCTATTTATCTAGCAACTGTATTTCGCCTGCTTGCTGATACATTGTTATTGTTTTTCTGCATTTATTCTGTTTTTGCACTTGATTTCTCAGTTTGTTACTTTTAAAATCTGTAATAGTTGCAAATTGTTTGTGTAGGCTATGATAGCTGATTTATAGCATTTATAAGTGTTTACTGTATCTGTTTCTGCTTGTTTTCTGAAAAAAAAAAATAAAATATCTATTGTTTTCCCGCCTTACTGAGCTAGATTAGTCCAGTTTCAGAGCTTGCTGATCCCTGGACTTTGTTTGCAGTTCCTGTTACTGATTCTTTGCCTAATTTGGAAGAGAGGAAGTTCCCTTGCTTACCAGTGGGAGTGGGAAGCATTGAGCTGCCTGTTGGTCCAGTTTTGTGAGGTTTCAGCCAGTAACTTGTAGTCTATTGGTCATTTTGGGCCAGTTCCTAGCTTCTTTCAGCCCCCTGATATAAAACATGCTAAATGCACATTTTTTAGCTTGTACCTACTCAGCACAGATCCTCGTGGTGGCCAGCAGAGTAATCCAAGCTTCAGAGAGCTAAAAAAGTGACTTTACCTGATTTAAGTATATTTTTGTGGCTTTCCACTTCTATTTATCTAGCAACTGTATTTCGCCTGCTTGCTGATACATTGTTATTGTTTTTCTGCATTTATTCTGTTTTGCACTTGATTTCTCAGTTTGTTACTTTTAAAATCTGTAATAGTTGCAAATTGTTTGTGTAGGCTGTGATAGCCGATTTATAGCATTTATAAGTGTTTACTGTATCTGTTTCTGCTTGTTTTCTGAAAAAAAAAAAAAAATATCTCTTGTTTTCCCGCCTTACTGAGCTAGATTAGTCCAGTTTCAGAGCTTGCTGATCCCTGGACTTTGTTTGCAGTTCCTGTTACTGATTCTTTGCCTAATTTGGAAGAGAGGAAGTTCCCTTGCTTACCAGTGGGAGTGGGAAGCATTGAGCTGCCTGTTGGTCCAGTTTTGTGAGGTTTCAGCCAGTAACTTGTAGTCTATTGGTCGTTTTGGTGCAGTTCCTAGCTTCTTTCAGCCCCCTGATATAAAACACGCTAAACGTGCATTTGCACGGTTTAGCGCGATTTAGCTCAGAGCTGCACACTAGGGCAGCGCCGGTTAAGCAGATTTAAACTATTAGGGCTACCCAAAGTCCACTCTTCAAATTTTCCCTTAAAACTACCTTCCTCGAACTGTACTACTGATCTAATCTGCATACCCTAAAACTATAAAGATCATCTCTACCTGACTCCGAGTAGACTATTCTTTATCTGTTAAACCTAGCACTTGCTCCTATAGTACTTATCACCTGGATACAGCACTCTTGTTATAGATAGTACCCCAAAAAGGTGAACCCCATTTCTCGGACACCCACATCCCCCGGAATCTCTTTTAAAGTTTATTTGTCTATTCCTTCTAGCATGTCGAGGGATCAGTTGCTAGTGTCCTCTCCTGCTCAGCTGGTGAACCTGGGAATATTGAGGCAATGTTACAATTGCCTCATGTACACAGACAACCTTCTCCTCCTCCCACAAAACACAAATACATGCGAGAGATGCAACTATACAGCCAAACTGGAGGCTGAGCTTTCTCAACATAGGACTGGCAAGACCAGACAGGAGGAGAAGGTTACCACACACACTTTAGACCCAGTCTCACATAGTACCATCACAACCTCAAATCATACACATAAACACACAAAGACATACTCGGAGGCTCTGAGCAAAAATCTACCAAAACAGCAGAGGCCACCAAAGCAGACACCCAAACAACTACCACCTCAGAACACAACACCTGCAACACATAGACCTCACAGTCAGAGTGTCAAACAGTCACAGCCCTTAAGGCCAAACACAATGCCAGACACACTAGTCATTGGTGACTCCATAGTCAGACACACTGACGTCCCGCTCACCAGACTGAGTAAGGAGAGGGTCACAGTAAGCTGCCTGTCGGGCGCTAGAATCCGCCACATAACGCAAGCACTCAGGTCTCTCAACAGCAGGTACAAATATGACTCAGTCATTGTCCACGCTGGTGTAAACGACCTGAGACGTACCTCCTTGGACTACATGAAAAGAGACATTGAGGAGCTCTCTGATTATGTAGCCCAGGCAGGTATGACCCTGACCTTGAGCAGTATCCTACCTTCACCAAGAATGATGCCACAATACAGAGACAAGATGATCAGCTTTAACAATTGGCTTAAACTCTGGTGTCATTCAAAGGGGATCCAATGTCTGTCTGCCTGGGATGACATGCTGGACAAGCCACTCTGCTTCGCAAGGGACGGCTTGCACCTGTCACCCCTGGGATTCCGGATATTGGCAAAGGCTCTTGCCACCCCCATAGTGCCTCTTTTAGGCAAGGCTCAATTTCTAAACCTACCACCCTAGAACACAAAAATGGAAAAAAGCTAAGGGTAATGCTGCTCAATGCCAGAAGTCTCAATCTCAAAATGCACGCACTCGAGGCCCTTCTCAGTATGGAGAACATCGATGTCTGTGCTGTGACAGAAACCTGGTTCAGGGCTCCTGAGAGCACCCCAGCACTATCAGGTTTTACCTCATACCATGCGTTCTGGCCCCAAAATCCGGACAATACCAAGAAAGGAGGGGGGGTATCCATATTCATCAAGGACACCCACACCTCAAGATTGGTGGCAATGCACGATGCATCGGAGACCATCCAGGTGCAATTAACCATAGGCAAGACTGCTCTGCAAATTGTAGCATGTTACAGGCCACCCTCACAAACTCAGGAACCTCACATGGCTTTCCTGAAAACACTGGAGGGGATAAATGTATCTCCAAACACCATCATACTAGGTGACTTCAATTACCCTAATATAGACTGGGAACACTACTCAAGCCCAAATACCCTAACCCAAAAGTTCCTGGAATTCATAAACTCAAACGCCATGGAACAACTGGTCACCATCCCCACAAGAGGAGAAAACATACTTGATCTCATCATCACGAACATGGGAGCACAATGTTCAACACCGGAAGTATACCCCTCACTGGTGAGATCAGATCACAAACTAATCTCACTGGAGGTCCTCATCCCACTCCCACCTGAAATAAAAAAGACCACAGTAAAGAACTTCTCGAAAGCCGACTTCACACTTCTAAAGACTAGTGTGGTCTCCTTTAAGGCCCCCGAGCCGGCGGAAAACAGTACCCAAGCCACTGAATCACTTACAAATGCCTTCTACCAGCACCTACAGGACTGCATGGATAAGGCAATCCCAAGCAAAACAAAGACTCTTTGTACCAAAGGTAAGCATCCAGTCTGGTGGACCCCAGCCATAAACAAACTCTACAACAAAAGGAGGAAGCTACTACAAGATAGAGCAAAATCCTTAAAAGGTAAGACACCTTTGATCACTACAAGTAAAAAACTAAGAGCTCTCATAAAATCATCCAAAGCAAACTTTGAGAGAAAAATAGCTAAAGACTCAAAAGACAATCATAAGGCCTTCTTCAGCTATGTTAGAAACCTGGGAGGAAACTCCCAGATATGCTCAGAACTAGTTCAGAATGATGTGAAGATTACTGATCCTACAGACATTGCCAACATACTGGCTGACAGGTTCAGTGCAAACTTCTCCCCCCCTCCCCCCCAAAAGGTGAGATATCTATACCAAACGATTGTAGCCCCCCAAACATCTCAAACGCCCAAGTGAGAACTGCTCTCTCCAAAGCAAAAAACACAGCATCCATGGGACCTGATGGTGTCCCCGGCTGTGTGCTCCATGAACTCAACAAGGAATTAAACCCACAGCTAGGACAGCTGTTTAATCATAGTCTCACCTCTGGATACGTACCCAAGGAGTGGTGCACTGCGACAGTGGTCCCACTTCATAAAGGCGGTGCCTCCACCGACCCAGGAAATTACTGGCCCATTAGCTTGACAAGCCTTATCTGCAAAGCCATGGAGAGGATCATAATGGATCTCATAAACAAAGACATAGGGAATTTGCAGACTTTGGATCCAACCCAGTTTGGCTTTGTCAAAGGCAGATCATGCCTTTTAAACTTGGTTGACTTTTTCGAAACAGTCACCAAAGCCATTGATGAGGGAAAAGCAGTCCATGCAGCATACCTCGATCTGGCGAAGCTTCGATACAATACCCCACTCGGGTATCATTGAAAAACTCATCAGCTTAAATGTTAACCCATACATCACAAGATGGGTTGCAAACTGGCTGAGCGACAGAACCCACAGGGTCAGAGTTGCTGGCGCCATGTCAGACTCTAAGCCTGTCACAAGTGGTGTCCCACAGGGCTCAGTCCTGGGCCACTCTTGTTTGGCATCTACTTCGGAAGTACAAGCAAACACAGGAGGGTTATGGCTGACAAAGTTTGCAGATGACTGCAAACTGGGCCAGTCGAAAACACATCTGACACAGATATCCTTCAGAAAGGTCTCACAGAAACGGATAACTGGTGCCAGAGCCATGGCCTAAAGTTAAATGCCAAAAAATGCATAGTCATACCCTTCGGGAAAAACAAGGTTACCCCTAGCTACCACATAGGTGGCAATCCACTGAGCACAGAAGAATTTATTAGGGACCTGAGGACCCAGGTTGACAGTAGCCTGTCATTCGACACCCATGTAGCTAAAGTAGTTAGGAAGACCTTCTACATTGCCCACGTTATCATGAAGGGATTCACATCTAGATCAAGGGAGGTCATAGTTTCCCTGTACTCATCACTCATCAGACCAATGATTGAGTACAATGCCCCATTCGGAATGTATCTGACCCGACACTTGCAGCAGCTGGAGAGGCCACAGAAGTTCCTCACCAAAAGGATAAAGGGTCTCAAAAATCTATCCTATGCTGCCCGACTGAAAGAACTTCAGCTCTATTCAGTCGCTTACCGCTTGCTCAGAGGTGACCTGTGCCTGACATACAAGGCCATGTCAAACCCAGATTTGATGAATATGCTTCACCTCAATAAATCTAGATCCATCAGAGCCACAAGGGCGGGAGACTTAAACCTCGACACGGCTATTAATAGGACATGCTGGAGGGATAGATTCATCACCCAAAGACTCCCTATGCTGTGGAACAAAATCCCGGTATATGTAAGGCAGAGCACCTCGCTGGCCTTGTTCAAGAGAAATCTTGACCAATGGATGGGAGATCGCAGATATACCCCAGGGATTACCTCAGTGTCACTGCTCGACAGAGGCACAGCAAAATAATGGGTATAGTTCCCCATACTAAAGGGGTGGCGTAAGCCACAAAACTATGGGCTAGGCTTGTAAATGCCCTCGGGCAGATAGCCTAGTATAAACCTATGAACCTATGAACCTAAGTGCTGCTACACTGCATTTGGAGTAATGTTGGTTTAACAGTGTTTGTCTGGATATGGCTGTCACACATGTTGCAATACCTGCCATGTCAGTTCCATGTTTATGAGGAATCCCCATCTGCAGGGTCATCTGCAGACTGGCCATTGTTGTGCCTTTGGTTTCATGTGTTAGCCACGGAGACTCTATCTGTGGACTGCAGAAGGTAGTGTGAGGATTGCAGCCTGTAGATGGTGAAGGCCATGACAGTTACTGACTTAATATCCCTCATAGGACATATGTTGCAAGAAACCCTGGTACAACAATAAATGTATGAGGGTATCACAGCAACATGTCAATATTGGCCCTATGTATGTGCTTCCAGCCACACCACTGTCAGCCTTTGTACATATGTCGTGCATGAAGTCGTGCATATGTGCCGTACACCATAATTAGTGTCATCATATCTGATAACAAGCCAGTGATATATCAGACTGCTACACATGTTATGTACAGCAGGGGTTATATTTCATGACATAACCTGGACATTCTGTGGATGATTGTACAGTACTGAGGTCTGTGTACTTATGGTGAATGTCAGCAGTGTGTGTATTGTTAATATGTACTTTAGCCTGTGTACAGACTGTGGAAGACGTCATTATTCTAGCTCCCCTCCTATCTGATGTTACATGCTGCCCCACTGCAAGGTAGCATATTGGCATACATGTTCATACGGCCATACACACACGTCCCATACCACAGACAGCCATCAGACCAAACTGTGTAGCAGCCCAGTAAATGTAGGGTCATTCTGTGAGTGGCACATATGAGGATGGTGTAGAACAGATAGTTCATATACTGGAATATTATGCTAGCATACCATATGAGGCTGTGGCTGTATTCACATTGGTTGTGGTTATGCACTTTCACACAAGTGTATCTTACCCTGTGCTGTGACATGCCTGTGGAGCCTGCTATATATGCAGTTACATGTGCATTCCCCCATAGGGGTTGTAGGCCAGTGTTGAGCCAGTCCGCCTGTAGCCTGAACAGTGCATTGTTACATGCCTAGCAGCTTAGTGTACTTACCCAGTGAGATGTCATGTGCATATACTTGCCAGATGTACTGCTGTCCTGCCCCCCTTAAAAGACATGTACGACAGACAGAGCAGTGGGATGCTGTACAGATATATGTTAACAACTAGTGTGTAGTATGTGGCCATGGCACCCCTGCACCAGCAGTCATTATGTGTCAGGCCAGACAGGAGTGTGTGAATGCATAACTCCTGGTGGCAAATGTATACCAGTCGTTATGTGTTATACCCATCCACATGGCTGTCTGCATCCATATTGGTAGGCATGTTACACATGTTGTGCACTAAGGGCTTATGTGTATACCTCTGGACTGTACAGGGTGCATCAGAATTTCCACATATATTGGCCAATATCTCTCCTGCAGTCAACAGGGCCATTACATGCTAGCAGCGGTACATTACAATGATTTCCTTAGGATGGCTGTCAGTAGCCAATGGCACACATGTTAGAAGCAGATGTGACCTTCCACACACATCATGTCTGTGAAGACAATCCCAATGACAGTAGAAATAGTGTACTAATATTCCTGCTATACATACCTGACATCCCCTTGCACTACGACTTTGGGACTATAGGAGCTGGGGTAGGGCTACACTCCATGTCCTGGACATATGGTGAAAATATCCAGATAGCCATATATATATATATATATATATATATATATATATCTATGATTACACATTTGTAGTACTACCAATTACCACTGTCATGGCAACCACCCTCTATAAATCCCTATATCATGTGAGCCTGGTCCCTTTACATTTCCTGTGTGATGGACATCCTACCTGTGTGTGGGCATCAGTGTTACAGACAGCAGGTAGCACTACCTCTTACAGGACAGCCTGCCCACTCAGGCCAGCTACATATATGTAGGACGTTCGGGAACTACAGACAGAGTGTGAGTAGAGTTGTATTATGCTTTGTATAGCACTGCTGTTACACGGTGTGTGTGTACAAACAACTATACCTTAGAATGCAGTCTGTCTGCATAGCTCTCAACTGTGGGCCTATCCTCTTGGTGGCCAGAGGTGTTCCTATCATGTGTTGTCTGTTCACCACACAGATCCTGTGTCAGATATGTCACTGGCAGTGTGTGTGTTGAGTGCTATCAGTACATGGCTACATCTATTTCTGTTTCTGACCTCAATATCCTGACTAAGGGTATGTTGCAGACTGTCCTGCAACATCAGCAACCTTCTTAGTGTATGGCAACAGTTCTCCACATGTGTGCCTATGTCCCAGTCTTTGTTCACCACCTACATATCATGCTTTGCACATATGACATGCTGTAGACAGTTGTTCCGTAGTGGGCTGTGAGTACATCACTCTGCCATTGCTGCCAGCAGTCCACGTCTGTTGTATCCCCCACACATACAGTGGGGCTGGGTCCATATATGTGTGGGCATCACCAAAACAATACATGTGTGCTGTTATGCACTCCAGAGGCCAGTGTATGTAACAGTGGTATATGGACCTGTATTAATTAGTCGGGGGGGGAGCACCATAAATGACCTAGGCTGTTAAAATATGTGGGGATATCAAGGGTGAGCTGCCTTAACGTATCTGGATGTACAGTACCGTATACTTCACCTGTATTTACATTACTTAAATATCCTGGGTTAATGCAAGCCTACCGCCACCTGCCATACAGACTGTTCTGTTTGTCAGTGTGCATGTGATGGTGTCAGTTATGCCTTATTATGTAACAGTTACAACCCATCTGATCACATGATGTCTTTACCACCTACTTATGGTGTACAGAGTGTAGATAGAGGCTGCTGAACTATACACCTGCATTACATACTGTTGATCGTTTGGTATCCTGCGGCACAGTCTTTTCTCACTATTGTACAAATTAAAGGGCTTGGCCTGGACAGCAACAGTTGTGAACCTTTCCAGGCTACTGTAGTAGTATAACTGTTACACAGTTGCATTCCTCTGTGTATATGGATGTCAGTGTCTGAACAGCTATATGACAAGGCATATAGAATTGTAATAGTACACAATGAAAGGTATTACATTTCTGCAGACCTGTGTGTGTTGTTTTCCCTATGACCTCTCTGTGGACATATGTTGCAGGCAACAAATGTCATTTGTATGGGTGGCCGATACAGTATTCAGTTGTTCAGGTGTTAACTGTAGGCATAGTGGCCATTCCATATTGTGTGCACCTCCTACATATGTATTGTACTGTACATATATCTGCATGTGTATGTGTAGTCACATGTATATACATATGTATGTATACATATTTGCCCATGTATATGTGTATATATATATATATATATATATATATATATATATATATATATATATTTATATATACATATATGTACATATGTATATATGTATCTGCATATCTGTGTATCCATATCCTGGGGATGTTGATGGCTTCCACAGTTTACATTTCCTATGAGAGGCAGACTGTACTGCATGATATGTCACCAATACCAGCCTGACATCATACAGGTGGCTACTGTTAACATCTCGTGCCCATGTCGTGTCAGGTCCTGGTTATGGGTTCTGCAACACTTAGTAGTGTATCGCAGGGTGAACATATATGGCTGTGGGGGGGGTCTATTTGTAGAAGATGTATAGTGTGTGGGGCCTATCAACACCATTAACAGTGCATGTGGACATATGTGCGTTTGTTACTCTGCCATTGCTATCTACAGATGTATGGCCATATATACCAATATAGAAATATATATCTGCTTACATATTAATAACTATGTCCGTATATACCTACATAGCTGTATATCTGCGTACACATATGTAACTTGCTGTGTATATGTAGACATATAGGTGTAAACACATATATGTGTCGATGTAGGCATTTGCATGTATATATGCTCATATATATTTATATCTATAATGTACAGAGATTTATATATATATATATATATATATATATATATATATATATATATATATATATATATATGTATATACATACATGCATATTTAGATATGCTGTATCTGTTTACAGATTAATATATTTCCACACATACATCTAGATGATGGTATACATTCTCTGTACTGTTGCATTACTGGATTGGATGATGTTTGTTTTGCAGGGTCCTTGGTTCGAGCCTTGCAGCTGCTGTTTGTTTTGTTGCTAGGCAGAACACGGCCCGTTAGATACAGACAGCTTAAGGCAATTTTTAACAGTTCTAAGCGGGTCTGCGCTGTGCTAATCACTGCCTACACAGGTTAAGCAATATAGTTGGGAACTACCACCCAGTAGCCTGATGAGCCTGGTCTGCAGGGACATGGAACATATCAACAATGAACCCATGGCCAATGTTACTGGTAACCTTAACACCTGGGAACCCCACCAATGTTAGACTTGTCAAAGGCAGAGAATACAACCTGAAACTGGTATATCTCCTTGATGCAATCATGACAGGTGTAGATGAGGGTTATGAAGTGCACACAGCTTATGTAGATCATACCAGGCTTTTGTGCACCATCCCACATGTAGGAATGTTTGTAGATGTTAAGGGATCTACCTCCATTTACAGAATATGTTTCCACCAGGACTGCTTGGCAAATGCCAACATTCCACAGGTGCCATCCCATGAACATACAGTCCTTCACAGGTCATAGATGTGCTAATGCCCTCCTCCACACTGTAGAGGTGTGCAGTAATATTGAGGTTGCTATAACACACTGGGTGTGGCTGTTGTGTACTCATCCACCGTCATTGCAGTTACTGTTGTGTCTATCCCCCCACATAGCTGTTTATAATACTGTACAGTGTATGTTATCAGGTTGGTTAGTTGTTGTTTACACCATTCACAGTTGTAGAGTGCCTCACACCCTTCTAAGGGTAGGGTTATGCCACCAGCATTGGCACACCCATGTTACTGAAGTGAGGATTGCAGTAGAGTGGGGAAAGGGACATACACCCTGCTGTTAGCATGTTCCATGTCATCCAAATAGCAGACTGCATATATACCAATGTGTGCTTTTGCCTATCCTGTCTTGGTGGGATTACATGGGCAACAGATGTGTTACCTGCATGGAGACATACCTCCATGTGTACAGCCTTGTATCTGTACTGCATCAGAACCAAAGGCTCTGTGTGTTGTACCCAGCCATGTCACGTGTACCACCCACTACACTTACTGGTGTCCACTATAGAAGGCCTGCTGACAACACTACACCCATCAGCCATGTTGCACATGGACAACCTCAACACAAACAGAATAGATAATGGTGAATTCAATACAACATTGTTAATTACAGCTATAATGCATCATGGCTGCACAGCTACACCTTCCAGGATATTAGAATTTCACTTTACTGATGACAACATGCTGCACAGCATTCCATTGCTACACTGTTATACAGTCACCCTGTGCATCAGCACCATGTTAGCCTGTCCCTGCATCGATGTTACAGATGACAGGATGTGGCACAGGTATCATCATATGCACAGGGTGTGTTGTTGGTTTGCCAGAGGCCTAGGCTGAGCCATACAATTGGCAACGTGTGTGTGTGTGGGGGCTGAGTAGTAGTATGGGCCAATGGTGATATCGTGTGTGCAGGTATGTGGTTGCCCTAGGTTTGTTGTTTATGTGTGTGTGTCTGCATGCGCACAGTTCCACCATGTGGCTGCCCTATACGGGGATTTATGAGACAGCTGCAGACTGTACCTGGCAGGGTTTGCAGTTCACCATCTCTGGCCACGGACACGGGACCTGTGCCTGGCAGGAGTGCCACAGGCAGTATCTGGTACAAAGCCAGATCGGATACTGTCCCCCGAGGTTGACAAATGTCCACTGGATTCAGGTCCCTCCTGGGACTGGCCAGGGCCACGTGCACATGGTCTGCTACGATGGTCTGTAGACAGCAGCCTCCCACAGCACTGGGGCTGGTACTGCCACTACGGGAGCATCTGTGACTGGTGGGATGTCCACGGCAACCTCCAACTGCTGATGTTGCTGGCATACATCCACGTGGCCGTTGCAACTGTCCTGCCCTGTCCTGATGCATGGACATGACATTGTTGATGAGATCCAATGTCTTGCCCCACCGTCTATCCATGAACTTGGTGTAATTATGAATGGCACCTGCTAGGTCACGATGCTGTCATTTACAGTGGTGTGATGAGCCCTATGCACCCTTAGACCCTGTCTGGTGTACTGTTCCATTCGTGCCTGGGCCTCTATGACAGCCTGGGACATGCTTGTTGTAGATGTAGCATTTCTGCCAGGGGCATGATGACCAGCAGTGCTCCAACAAGCACCACTGAACATCTGCATATGTGGTACCCCGCCAGACATCTGGCTATGGTTGCTGTGTCCTGACACACGTGCTATAGATACCAAACTGTCCTGGCTAATGCCACCCATAGACTGTCGCTCAGCTAAGGACAACGGTGATGAGGTATGTATAGGCAGTGTGACTGTGTGCGTGGATTGGGAGGATACTTGTGGGATGTCAATTGGTGGCCCAGCAGCAGCCCTTAACAACCCTGCCTGTGCCTCAACACACCTTTTTTCATGGTCACTGTCTATATCAGTGACAACAGATTCCCTGTGGGAGAGACCCAGCCCCACCTCACCACCTGTGAGGGGAAAAAAGGGAATAGACTGTAAGACCTGTACATCACTGCTAAACAGTGCACACACACACACACACACACACACACACACACACACACACACACACATAGACATACACACATGCAGTCGACATACATGACAACTCATGCACTCCAGCAGACAGCACCTACAGACAAATCTAGCACCCCATAACACACACAATAGTGGGTGATGGTGCAGTACAGTATCACACACAAACCTGTAATTACACATGATCTGCATGCAGGACATGTGGTGCTCAACAGCATGCAGTGAAACTGTAGTCAATCCCTGTTACCCACATTATACATGGCTGTGATGCATGGCTTCTGTCAGTAGGTGATGGCTCTCCCCTGGAACACACTGCACACATGTCCACAGCATTGCTGTGCATCTGTTCAGCACCCTGGCATGTACTGAGCACCATACGTCACAGGTGTACACACCATTGCAGGATGTGTATCTGTGTGTCAGTTATATTTCCTCTGCTGCTCACAGCCTCTGTGTGTTTCTGGATTATATGTGGACACATGTGTTTTGTAAATGCCTGATGTGTATTCACAGATGTCATCAACAGTGGTGCATGTATGAGTGATAGAATACAATTAGACCAACCACAGACACAATGTACTGTATCTATGGTGAGTGTAGGGACCATTATTGACATGACACTCACTTCTATGACATGTCATAGCATAACACTACTGCATATGGCAAGACTACACATACCTGATATGTGACATATGACCTAGGCAGTTAATTGCATTACAAGCCATATGTGTCAGCTGTGCAGATGCTGATTGGAATGCATACCATCTGTGGGTGCATATGTGTGCACACATATATCATGATGGTGTGTTGCAATAATTGCTATGTGTACTACTGCACTCACAATACCTGGCAGGGGTATAGTTGCATGGGCCATCATCATGAGCCAGTAGTTGTTCAGTCAGGCCTGCAATGTTCCCCAAACTTGCATGTTTGCATGCTAAACACATGCACAGCCCTTGGAGGTCATACAGTACCATCACTAGTACCGTGGAGTCAGGGTTATGTCTGCCACACTTCATGACATTGACTGTGTGCAAATACAGCCATTCTCAGTGGGTCTGTCTCTCCCCTCCAGTGCACTGCTGTCTTTCAGGATGACACACCCTCACCATCTCCTGCTACATTGCAAATGCTTGACATCTATGGCTTACACATGTGTGTTATATTGCAGTATCCCAAACTAGGAATACCATGTGTACTGGCATATTCCCTGCCAATGCAGAGCAAACATGCAGGTGTACAGTGGCACCAGCATTGTACAGATGGGGATGTCATCCCTGAGTTGGGGTGAGGTGTGGATTGTACAGCACATGCATTATAACTGCAACTTCCTGGACTTCCCCAACATGATGCTTTTACATCAGAACACATTGCAACACATGGCTTTGGCAATGTCCCACCATTATGCAGGTCATATCTGTATTGCGCCTTGGCTGATGTTGCCTGTGGTACACATACGTTCATAGGTGAGTACTGGTCTATTGGTCCTGGGGCCTACATAAGCCTCACCACAGGGGTTCCCAGGCATGCGACACCCAATAATGTTATTTCCCTATGCCCCTGCAGGCTGTGGCACAGACATACTACTCAGGGTGAATTCCCCATTTCCCATCCAGTTATCAAGTGTTTTTGTAAAGAGGGCCAATGAGTAGCATTGCCTGACATGAATGGGTAGTCTGTTCCAGAATGTGGAAATTCCCCAGGACAGGGCCCTATCCCTCCAGTGTGTTCTGTGTAATGTGCTGATGAGGTTTAGGACCCTGGAGCATGTGTTTGCAGAGGGACTGGGATTTCTTTATGTGTAGCATGTTCAACTGCTACGTGTATGACATAGCTGTGCATGTTAGGCAGATGTCAGTTGTGCCTGGGCAATGTGCACCGAAGTGTAGGCACAGTTGTCTGAGATGGTCTGTGTATTGCATGTGTTTGAGGCTGGTAATCCCATTAGTGAGGTGTGTGCTCTGTCAGTGAGCATGTACAGCATGCATTATGGGTAGGTGTGTTAGATGTGTACATGGCCTACACCTTAGGTATGACATGCACAGTGTATTGCCAAGCATAACTGTAAACCATATTCATCAGCATCCGGCCGCTGCCTTGCTGGTATCCCAGAGGTACCTACACTGAGATAAGATAGAGTTGATGTCAGTGGCCACAGCTGTGGCATTGCTACAGGGTGGGTGTAATATTACAGTAAAACAACAGCTGAAGTCCACAGTACTACAGATTATGCACAACTGATTATCAGTACTACACAGCAACAGACTCCACATCTCACATATGCATGATCTACCTGTACAGATGCATACACAACAGTGGTCTACTGATATGCCCTGGAACCTTACCTGTAAGCTCCATGACTGGTGTGTGGGTAGCACCCACCTCCATGACTGTATATGTCTGTAGCTCTTGTGGGCAGGCAGGTGCCACCAGGCTCATGAGCAGCTCCTCCACTCTGGTGAGGGGGATGGATGGTAATCCCCCCCCCATTGCAAGGTGGTCACCCCGCAGAGTAGCGACATGGCGACGTAAATGGCAAAGCAGGTCACTACAATAATGGCGGACCTGCTCATATGTACACTTGTGCATGCCCACCTCATTCACCCTGCAGGCCACATCGTTCCACATGGCGGTGCGCTCATGCTGGTCATGGCTTGTCCTGGAGAACAAAAGCTGGCAGTGCTGGATGAGGCTGGTGAGTATTATGTCATCCTCAGCGGCACTGTATGCTGGATTCCTTAGGTGTGCCATTGTCTCTGAAAGACATAAAGATGGAAATATGTCTGAGCAACTCATATGGCACATTTACCATAATACAATACACATAGTCTCCTGCCACCATATCAGCTCCAACTTAATGTTCACAAAACGCAAGTGGTATGTCTCCGTTTTTTCTACCATTGGGACATATATTATATTTTACAACACTTTCTGCTATGTGTTTATCAACATGCTCCCTTTGGGGACACTAGAGTTGCTGTCCTGTTACAGAGTATTTCACCTGCATGCCATTGTCACTGCCACTATGTTTTCACATATGCATGTGGTATGCTTGCTATATGATTGCTACACATCTGCCATTTTGTGTTATTTGGGATATCTATGCATGCTGCTGGACATGTTCTGGGATTGTGTGGACTATCACAACCCACATATATTCCATGACAGTGACACAACAGTATGTGTAGGGGTTATTTGCCAGCAGGAACACTCCCCCATCAAATGTGGACATGTTACCAGTCCACATCACATCCGCAACCCACCATGGAACCTCATTATCTACTGTTCCGGCACTACCTTCATGTGGAACCACCTCAGGGGTTGGTGTGTGTCCCTCATGGTGCACACACAGACATATGTCTGTCACCCACAGTTTGGTCCAGGGTCTGGTGCATAGGGAGCTCCATAGAGACATGGGGTATGTGCTACATCACATGGAGGCATGCAGTACACATACACAAGGTTAGACATGCATGTTCCTCCAGCTCAGCACACAGCCCAGACACCTTTATGACCATGTAGATGCTATCATGACTGTCCATGGGTGGGCACCATGTTCCCTTTGTTCCCATATGGGGGCTCAATGGCCTCCACATTCCAAATGAAACTACCCATCCACAGTGTTTACCCACCACATGTGTCATATACCAGCCCTGTATGCTGTCTTGTTTGTCACCCAACCAAACCTACATACCAATATGTGCCTACTACCCTTCACCAACATATATATCCCACCTTCTCAAACAATTGCGATGTGTTCCCAACATGGGTTACACATCACACTCTATGCTCCATTTAGCAGCCATGTATATATATATATATATATATATATATATATATATATATATATATATATATATATATACATATGTGCATATATGTGTAGATATCATTATGTGTTGTTTATATACCTATATAGATGTATAACTGTCCGTGGTTCTGTAGACATACACAGCTGTGAATATATATCACACATATATTTGTCTGGTCCACACTCTTGTAACTCTCTTTACTTCACAGCTGAACTGTTCTGCCTTGTTGCAACACAGACAGGTGTCACATGTGAACACAGACTAACATTAGGGGGGTATATATGGTGACAGATTTTAGATAAGCATATTATACTGCTATGGCAGTTGGGCATGCTATGCTACACTTTAACATGACTTTCCTGCAGGTCGTGTGCTCTCACACCCATGTGTCTATCATGGCAGCATTAATGCCACCACCAGCCGTTGACCACAGTAATATACAGAACACAGATATCATGGGTCACATCTTTGCCATTAACTGCTGATCTACACAGCTGACATGTGTGTTCCACTGCCCACA